>NC_133380.1:24865659-24943807 GCF_049309525.1 Garra rufa
GAGAAGAGAGCCACCAAACCCTGCCTCTGCCAGGAGAGAGAGCTGTGGAGAGATGACAGAGATTGTTTTTTTTTTTTTTTTTTGAAAGAAGTGCTCTCCAAGGCTGCATTTTTTTGATCAAAATGACAAGATAGATACAGTTCCTTGCTAAAGTATTTATACCCCTTACTTTTTTCCCACATCAATTTACATTAAATGTCACTAATGCACCATAAAAAAAAAAAAAAAAAAAAACTGAAATATGTACATTCCATAAGTATTCATTCCCTTACGCATTATTTAGTTAAAGCACCTTTACAGCCTCAAGTCTTTTTGGGTATGATGCAACAAGATTTGCGCATCAATATTTAGCAAGTATCTGCTATTTCTCTCCTCATCTCTTCACCTCTCAAGCTCTGCCAGAATTGTTTGATTGGGTTCAAGCCCAGGTTCTGGCTGGGCCACTCAATGACATTCACAGAGTTGTATATAAGCCACTCCTGCTGCGTGCTTAGGGTTATTGTCCTGACGGAAGGTGAACCTTCTGCCCAGTCTGAGGTTCTGAAAGCTCTGGACTAGGTTTTCATTAAGACTATCTCAATATTTTGCAGTGAGCTTTTCTTCTACTCTGATGATTCCCTTAGTCCCTGGCACTGAAAAACAGCCCCACAGCATTAGGCTGCTACCAGCACACTTTACTTTTGGGATGCAGTTTGCAGTTAATGAGCAGTGCTTGGTTTCCTTCAAACACAATGCTTGGAATTGAGGTTCATCAGACCACAGAATATTGTTTCTTGCAGTCTGAGGGCCCTTTAGGTGCTTTTTTTGCAAATTCCAAGTGTGTTTATGTGTCTTCACTGAGGAGAGGGATTGAGTCTTGCCACACTGCCATAAAGCCCAGATCAGTGGAGTGTTGCAGTGATGTTTGTCCTTCTGTAGGTTTCTCCTATCTCTGCATATGGTTATGAGGCTCAACTAGAGTGACCATCAGGTTCTTGGTCACCAGTCTAACCAAAGCCCTTCTCCATCAATTGCTCAGTTTGGCCAGGAGGCCAGCTCTAGGAAGAGTTGTGGTTGTTTCAAACTTCTTCCATTAAGGGTAACGTAGACTACATGCTTCTGTGAACCTTCAATGCAGCAGATCTTTTTCTGAACTCTTCCCCAGATGTGTGGCTTGATACAATCCTGTCTCTGAGCTCTACATGCAGATTTTATTTTTTTTTTTTACCTCAGGGCTTGGTTTTTGCTCTGATATGCATTTTCAACTGTTAGACCTTTAATTAAGACATGTGTACCCATTCAATTGAATTTGCCACTGATTAACTTCACTCAAAGTGTAGTAACATCTACAATCAATATGAATGCTAATGAGCTAAATCTTAATTGTCTCAGATAAGGGTGTGAATACTTATGCAATTGAATCATTTCAGTTTTTTATTTTATAATACATTTGCAAAGATGTTAAAAACCCATTTTTGCTTTGCCATTATGGTATATGGAGTGTAGATTGATGTGGAAAAAAGTAATTTAAAGCAGTTTAGCATAAGGCAGCATCATAAAATATGAAAAAAAAATATGAAGAGGTATGAATACTTTCGCAAGGCACTGTAGATAAAAGCTTATAAAATTTTCACTAGTGGTTGCAGACCTGTGGACCCCTCAGGATATGAATAACATTTGGCATTGTGCTTCTCTCAAAAATAATGTACAATCCAAATAGTTTGTGAGAGTGAGTGATTCTCTGGAGGTTACTTGTTCTCTGGTCCTTGGTGTAGGCGGATAATATCACAATAGCAGTAATAATTAATGATTCTCCTTATGCCATCTCAGTCTGTGTGAGTATTTGAGAGTGTTTGGTGTAACAGCTGGGAGCGCTGGGCAGCTCTTCTCACGAGAGCTTCCAACAGCTCTGCCAAATTAGCCAAACCACAGTATCTATCACAGCAACTCAACTTGTCAGGGATGGAGGAAAATGAATATATATTTTATATAGTTACAAAAACCACAGTATATCACTCTATACTTCAGTATACTTGGTGTTTCTTTTTATTTGATGCTTGTATATCCACTGTTAGTAGACAAATGAAATATACTAGTCAGAGTGAAAAGTGTCTAAAGAGTTTATTTTCTATAAGTTCACAAGGCCAAAAGTGCCCATAGCTGAAGAAACACCCACATAAAAATCAATGATCTTAAAGTAGAGCAAATAATTCCCAACTTGGCTGAATTTGAACTTCATACTTACTTCTCCAGGGGTAAAGAATGATGATGTTTGCCGCCTTACATGGCAGTAGGCATTTATATCATCTGAGTCACTGTTCAAAGGTCCCTGTTTGCCTTGAACATCTAGTCAACAATCTCACTGCGACCGCTAATGGCAGCGTATACCATATGCACAGCCGCACATCATTTATGCTGATGGTGCCAGCCGTGTCAGCGGTTAGACTGTGTGTCAAACAGACGGGCACATTTGGTGCGAAGGCAGATGCACCACTGGGTGTTGTGCAAATGAAACTCCCTAGCACCTGACATCCATATGAGAAGCCAGCCAGAAGCCGCTCCCCATGCACGATAAAGATAAACAGGCTTGTAATAGGCTTGGAAATCTTTTTCTTTTCAATACGCCAGTTGTTCACAGATAGCAATCAACACCTTGTAGGTATTTCGGTTGCTTGGGAGCGTCAGCTGACGTTGGCGCAATAGATCATGCCTCTTGCTAAATGCCAACAAGAGCCAACAACTTGTCCTTCACGGGAATACAAAGGAGCACAACTAAACACACAGCACTTGACATTTACTTACAGTCTCCAATACACACAGCAGCTCATAGAGGATGGAGAGGAAATGCATCGCTTAGCCAATAATCTTCCTGCTACTAATTTTTTAATTACTTTTTGTAGGATTGCCATTATTAAATGCACTGAAATTAAATCTGCTCGTGTTCATTCGTTCCATTATTGCTCTTCGCAAATTTGTTAGGACAATTAATCACTAATTACTTCAACTCAAACTAATTCTGAAAGATACTGAAAATCACATAGAATAACAAACAGTATTTCTTCTAATGAAGAAAAGAACTAAAAGTTGAACAGCTATTACATTTTTTAAAGCATGACAGTAGTCCTTTTTTAAAAAAAAAAAAAATGTCACGTAATAACAAGGGGGTCTGGGTCCAAATGCGGGAAAGTAGTTTTTTAATGAAAATAATAACAAACAAAACAAAACCAAAAAGCCAACACGGCAGACTAAACATAAACTCAAACATAAACTGAACAAAACAAGAAACACGGTCAAGAGCCAAGATCCAGAATACAGAGTACACGACAGAACATAAAGACAATGCAGACATGAAGCAGGAGTGAGAAGTGAGAGTTCTTATAGTCCAGATAGTGAACAGCTGTGAGTGAAATCAGTGCTAATGACAAGACAGATGTGAACGATCAGGGGAGTGCAGTGCAAGGGGAACAGCGACCTCGAGAGGCTGAGGGAAGACCCACAGCCCCGATCATGACAGTACCCCCTCCCTACGGAACGGCTTCCAGACATTCCCAAAGTCTGGAGGGAGGAGGAACGGAGGAAGGCAACTCAGGGGGAGAGATGGTGGGCCAGGCCCGTGCAGCGGAGTCCCATGGACCCGCCTCGCCACCCGAGGAACGCGAGCCGGCCCCGCCGCTAGAGGAGCGTCAGCGGACGCCGCCGCCATAGGAACGCGAGCTGGCCTCACCGCCAGTGGAACGTGCGCGGTCACCGCCGCGTCAGGAACAGAGAGCGCGGTCGTCTCCACGTCAGGAACAGAGACGGCGGTTGCTTCCGCGTCAGGAACAGAGAGCGCAGTCGCCTCCGCGTCAGGATCAGAGAGCGCAGTCGCCTCCGCATCAGGAACAGCGAGCGTAGTCGCCTCCGCGTCAGGAACAGAAGGCGCAGTCGTCTCCGCATCCGGAACAGAGAGCGCAGCCACCTCCGCGTCAGGAACAGAGCGCGCAGCCGCCTCCGCGTCAGGAACAGAGAGCGCAGCCGCCTCCGCGTCAGGAACAGAGATAGCGGCCGCCTCCGCGTCAGGAACAGAGAGCGCAGCCGCCTCCGCGTCAGGAACAGAGAGCGCAGCCCCCTCCACGTCAGGAATAATAATAATAATAATATTTTTTATTTGTATAGCACCTTTCATACATAAATGCATCTCAAAGTGCTTCACAGACATGAAACAAACATAAAAACATCAATGTAAGATAATTAAAGCATTAAATAACTTAACAAATATAAGCAATTAAAAATATATAAAAAATAAACAATTACATGACTACACAAAAGTAAGAAAAGAGTATAACCAATCAAGTGCAAGAATTACACATATTTCACAAGCTAATTATGCTCATATGCAACTTTAAAGAGATATGTCTTAACACGCTTTTTAAAGACATGAATATTAGTGGACTCTCTAACTTCATTTGGAAGACAGTTCCAAATTTTTGGAGCATAGTAACTAAAAGAAGTACCGCCAGATCGCTTGAGATTTACTGTGTAATATGTTAAAAGTCCAGCACTAGAGGAACGTAGCATTCGGTTAGGAATGTATCTCGATAAACAGTCAGATATATAAGAAGGTGTCAAGCTGTGTAATGCCTTATAAACTAGTGTAAGAATCTTAAAATCAATCCTTTGGTGCACTGGGAACAGAGAGCGCAGCCGCCTCCGCGTCAGGAACATAAAGCGTGGTCGTCTCCGCGTCAGGAACAGAGACGGCGGTTGCTTCCGCGTCAGGAACAGAGAGCGCGGTGAGGGCCGCGTCAGGAACAGAAACAGTGGTTGCCTCCGCGTCAGGAACAGAGGTCTTGGTCTCCGGCGCGTCAGGCACGGAGATAGCGGACACCGCCGCATCAGGCACGGAGATAGCGGACAACACCGCCGCGTCCGGAACAGAGAGCACGGTCACGGCCAACTCAGGCACGGAGACAGCGGACACCGCCTCGTCAGGAATGGAGATGGCGTTCCCCGCCGCGTCAGGAACAGAGGACGCGGTCACCTGCGTGTCAGGAACGGAGACAACGGACACTTCCGCCTTCCCACGGAAGAGCCACTCCGCCCCCACCGCAAAGCGGGAACGCAGTCGCGCACTTTCGGCCCTACAGGCCTCCATCTCGGCCAGGTAGCCGTGAATCACCTCCTCGAATCGAGCGGCCGACGCCGCCTCCGCCTCCTCGGAGAAAAAAAAATTACTCCCCGCTGGACCCATCTGTGATGTCTGCATTCTGTCACGTAATAACAAGGGGGTCTGGGTCCAAATGCGGGAAAGTAGTTTAATGAAAATAATAACAAACAAAACAAAACCAAAAAGCCAACACGGCAGACTAAACATAAACTCAAACATAAACTGAACAAAACAAGAAACACGGTCAAGAGCCAAGATCCAGAATACAGAGTACACGGCAGAACATAAAGACAATGCAGACATGAAGCAGGAGTGAGAAGTGAGAGTTCTTATAGTCCAGATAGTGAACAGCTTTGAGTGAAATCAGTGCTAATGACAAGACAGACGTGAATGATCAGGGGAGTGCAGTGCAAGGGGAACAGCGACCTCGAGAGGCTGAGGGAAGACCCACAGCCCCGATCATGACAAAAAAAATAATAATAAAATATAGTGAAACTCAAAATTAGAGAACTCCATAATTTCCTAAACCATGTAAAAAACTTAAATAAGATCTTTGAAAAAAAACTCTGATCAAAATTAGAGAACACTTACAGATTCCTCTAAGTTATGGGTGTTAATCTGGCAACTGATGCTAATTTCCTTAATTATATGGCAAACCCTATTTAACTGGCAGCATTCCTTCAATTTTTACTGAGATTGCAAGATGGTGGGCCGCTCTAAGGTGACTGAAACTCTGCGACAGTAGGTTGTCCAGATGAAGGCCAAAGGGATGACACTTTCAGCCATTTCAAGAGAGGTTGGTCATTCCAAATCTGTGATTTCTCAAATATTGCAGGTTTACAATGATACTGATTCAGTCGTCCATGTAAGACAAATGCACAAGAAGACAGGATAATGCAGAGACTCTCAATGGAGAATTGGTTCAGCACTGCAGCTGGAATTGCTTGCCAGTTCAGCGCTGAACAGGGTAAGGATCTGTCTCGGCATGTTTAATTAAAATCAGGCTGAAAACGCACTCTGCAGTGACCAAGTCTTTCATCAGCAGAAAGAATCAAAAGCCTGAGCTCACCTTTACAGAACTGGTCCAAGGTTCACTTTAGTGATGAGCAAGTTTAATTTATTTGGGTCTGAGTATGACGGGAAACATGTTTTGAAACATGTTTTACATTTTCCGCTGGTCATAGTACACGATATAACTACAGAAGAGTCAAGTTTTAAATAGGACATATATCAAAACTTGTTGGTCATTTTTGAATGCGATGCTATATTGGTCTCATAGGATTCAATGATCTATGCTAAGCTATGCTAAAAGTGATATCGCCAGAACAAGAGAACGGCTGAATGGATTTCAAAACGGTAAAACTCAACTTATTAACTCGGGGGGAGTTGGAGAATGAGCCTATTTCCAAAAAAAGTGGAGTGTTCCTTTAAAATCTTCAAAATGGTTCTTTTAGGAACTGTTCACTGCAAAGTTCTTTGGGGAACCAAAACTGGACCTTTATTTTTAAGAGTGTAGATCTCAGTTATATAAATTTTTCTACTTTATAGTTTAAAGCCTTTGGCCTATTTGAGATTTTTCATTCACTCAAAAACCCACATTTTTGTGCCAGAGAAGTGTTTGTCCTACATATATCTACATGTACGTTCTAGCCTTCCTTCAAGAGCTAATTTTGAGGGTGACATTAGCGTTATTTCAGAAAAAGACATTCTGTTCATATCTGTTGATTTACTCAGGGGAGACATTTACAAAAATACAGTAAATGTGTACACTCCTAAAATATTTCCATTTCAGCACCTTCAGGGCAGGACAGGAACCGTCGCAGACCCTGGGGAAATCTGCTGGGGAATGTAAGGAAAACAGAAAAGCAAATAGAACGACTCAAACAGAAACAAGACAGGGACATGGAAAAACGCTGTACCCTTGTTCAGCGTTAATTCTATTTAATCTAAGCAGACGAGCCTGTTTAGATGCTATCCATGATTTTGATATATTCTGTATTCTAAGGATAAGGCTTGAATTGAATATTAAAAAGGTTTTGGAATTACCTGAAGTAGTTATATTAGCCATTTGTTATGAATGTTGCATGCTACCAAGCATAACACCATGAGCCATAATTCTTGTTTTACTGTGAGGGGAGACACAAAAAGCCCATAAACCTTTTTAAAAATCGTATAAAAGCGTTTCTACCAAAACTCAGCTGAATGCTGTGAGTCAAATTTGCTTTATTACCCACATTTGGACTGTGTGAGAATGAGCCGTGCAAGCACAGGAGTGACAGAAATGGTAGATTAAGGTCTCGGATCAAAAGTGCCATCATTCTCTGGGCTAATTGTCTGAGGAGGAGCAGTCAAAACGCTTGATCCTCGTAGACTGAGAGTAAGCACTCGCTTTAAAGAAAATCAATATCTCTTCCCAAACAAATGACAGCTAAGAGTCCCTGGCACAGGGCTAGAATTCAAATCAAGAGTCTAGCGGTCCCAAAGGTCACTATTATCTGCATCATCAGTGTTGGGTGTAACGCGTTACAAAGTAACGCGTTACTGTAATAATATTACTTTTATCAGTAACTAGTAGTGTAAGGCATTACTCGTCTGAAAATTGTAATATTATTACAGTTTTCCCAAGCTAGTTACTTGCGTTACATTTGCCAGTAGCACCTTCATCACACACAAGGCACACGACAACACAGAGAACAGAAGGGAAGGGGAGGGGGGCGCGAATGGAACAGTGATTGGTCTGGGTTTGGCACGAGGTATCATTAAATTACCATCACCGATTGGTCGACAACCGGCAGCCAGCAGCAGAGTGGCACTTGCAAAGAGAGACCTGCAATCCCGCGGGACCCAACGCAACAGAGTGCGGCGCGGGACAAAACTTGATGGAAGTGCGTGTGCTGATGCGGGCGGGTAGAGACTTGTGTGTGTGTGTGTGTGTGTGTGTGTGGGATGCGGGATGCGGGAAAATAAAATGATTCGCGGGACTCCCGCAATATAGAAATATCTAAACATAAAATATCTAAAAATAAAAAAAATAAAATGTTATTCATCTATTGCACAAAAGCAGCAAGAACAAAATATATGATTAGTAAGAGCAAGAATAGGCAGTTTCAATTTAAAACTTGTTTGCAGCATGAGCAATGTAGCCATCTGCTGATTTTTGGAACGCATCGCCAATCAATAGTGTTTAAGATAGAATTCACTCACTGCTCAAAAGTTTTGAACAGTGCTGAATATTGCGTGCTTACGAATCACAACACAACACAAGTAGACCTTTATGAAAGATTAATTGTGCATAATATCCATTGTGTTATAAGAGCTTTATGAGATCGCGTATGCACTGGATGCACGCAGTAGGTCATGCTTTTTTGTTAAGAATAACAGTTTTTTGTGTAAGAAAAAAAAAATGTAACTAGTAATGTAACTAGTAATATAACTAGTTACTTTCTCCAGGGAGTAATAAAGTAAAGTAAGGCATTACTATTTTTGAGAGTAATATGTAATATGTAATATATTACTTTTTTGAGTAACTAACCCCAACACTGTGCATCATACAGTCATAACAATGAAACATATGCTGATGAAATGCACATCTGCAAACTCAGAGCCACTTTCTTTCAACATCCAATAAGTATTAATAGAAAAAAGAAAAAGTTTCTAAAGAAACAGTTCACTTAGACAATATATGAATCATTATTTACTCTCATATTCACCCTCATGTGAAAACTGTAATAACACATGCAGCTTTTATAGTTTATAAGTTGTCTTTTGTGTTCCACAGACAAATTAGTTAAAAGGTTCTAACAAAATGAAAAGTTCTCTCTGTTATGGACTTGAATTACATCATATCTGTTTATTTTTCATGAACTCTTTCATGAATTCATGAATTCTGTGGTTTAATTACATGGTCTGTAGGAGATACAGTAGCAAGAACTTTGCTGATGACCCATTTAAATAAATGCACAAAAGTCACGGACACTTGCTGTATTGCATTGCTACACTCACAGAAGTCAACAGGAAATTATAGATGTGATGTCAAAAGGTTTTTATCTGATTTCAGCTTCTAAATGCTTTTATTCATGTGTCCTTGAAGATGGAACATTTGTGAGTGACATTGACTACAACAGAAATGTGAAGACAGTGCCCCAGATCTTACACTGTGCATGAGGCATGTAAATTAATCACAAAGCTACTGAATAGCTCAACTCTTATGAAATATGAAAGCATGCTTCTACATTATAATGCATCCAGCATTATGTAATGATCCATTTAGTATCTTTTAAAAGACATTCATTTGTTTGAGGTTAAAAAGAATATATGCATGTTAAAGATGTTACTGTCTCTCTGATACTGTGATGCTTGCTCACCAATGGATCATTTGTGGTGAATGGGTGCCGTCAGAATGAGAGCCCAAACAGTGTGCATTTTGTGCAGACGCTACCAGTCAAAAGTTTTTTAACAGTAAGAATTTTTATGTTTTTTTAAAGAAGTCTCTTTTGCTCACCAAGCCTGCATTTATTTGATACAAAGTACAGCAAAAACAGTTTTTTTTTTACTATTTAAAATAACTGTTTTTTATTTGAAAATGTTTTAAAATGTAATTTATTCCTGCGATTTCAAAGCTGAATTTCTAGCATCATTACTCTAGTCACGTGATCCTTCAGAAATCATTCTAATATTCAGATTTGCTGCCCAAAAAAACATTATATTACTTATTTATTATTATTATTAAAATAAATAAATAAATAAATAAATAAAAAGAAACAGACTCCAAGCTTTTGAATGGTATAGTGTATAGTGTATAATGTTACAAAAGCTTATCATTTCAGATAAATACTGATCTTTGGAACTTTCTATTCATCAAAGAATGTCCTCAACTGTTTCAAATATTGATAATAACAAGAATAACAGGTTTCGTGCAGATACTATATAATGAAATTCCACGACTTTCAAGTACTTTTCAAGCACTACTTTTTTTTTTTTTTTTTAATTTCAAGGACTTCAAACTGAAATCTCACTTTTATCACAGGAATAAATTACATTTTAAAATATATTCAAATACAAAACAGCTATTTTAAATAGTGAATAAAAAAATACAGTTTTTGCTATACTTTGGATCAAATAAATGCAGACTTGTTGAGCAGAAGAGCTTTAAAAATCTTACTGTTCAAACACGTTTGACTGGTAGTGTATTTCTCTCCTAATTCAGATGAGACAATGTTTTTACTAGCGAAAGTAATATTGTGAACAGAAGAAACATATTTTAGCTGGAAGCAATTATTTGAAGTTAAAAGCATCTTAATGAATTTATTAATTTGTTTCTTACAAACATACAACTGTCTCATTTCACAAGAGCTAAACTGATGGACTGTAGTTGTTTGGATTACTTGTAGATGTTTTTATCAGCAGTTTGGACTGACTTTCTAACGGCACCCATTCACTGCAAAGGAACCACTGGTGAGCAAATAATTAAATGCTAGACTTCTCCAAATCTTTTCTGATGAACAAACAATCTTATCAACATCTTGGATGGCCTGGGGATGAGTAAATGTCATCAACTTTTCAGTTTTTTAATGAATTACT
Source organism: Garra rufa (assembly GCF_049309525.1). Lineage (NCBI taxonomy): Eukaryota > Metazoa > Chordata > Actinopteri > Cypriniformes > Cyprinidae > Garra > Garra rufa. Next base: position 24,876,365 of record NC_133380.1, read on the forward strand.
CCTTTAAAAAGTGTGTTTTCTGGTTGAGAAAAAAAGAAAAGAAACTATAAAAACTACATGTGTCACTAAAAAAATTTAAACTGCTTTGCAGTATCAATATAAAAATAAGTGTTGCACATATTGAAATTCTTGTCATTTACTCACCCTCCTGGCAGTCCAAATCCATATGACTTTATCAAGCATGAAACAGAAGGATGAGCAATGGTGATTGTAACTGCTGAAGCTCCAAAAAGCACATAAACTACCATAATTGAAATCATCTCTGCAATGCCTTCCAAGTCATTCAATTGATTTGCGTTCAAATCTGCATTCACTCAAAGTTGCATTCAAATCTGTGTGTGCACTCATTACCAAATACACACATGAAGGCAATGAAGAAATTAAACTGCACACTAACCACATTGTTTTTTTGCATGTATAATCAACATGGTGTGAAAATGAATGAGATGACAACACACCTTTATAATATCTACTTTGAGAACCCCTGCTCGAGTGCACAGTAATCATGTATCAAGTTTGAAAACGACAAAGACTACAAAACCAACAGGTTGTCACAGTCAGGCAGGGTTGAGGAGTGGAGATGGATGAGGAGAACCGGAGTAAATGAAAATATATAAGTTTATAAAATAAAACACTGATTATAATAACAAACAAACAAAAACCTGGAGCATTAAACAGGAACATGTAACATCAACAACGGACAGCTGGGAGTGATCAGACACAGACTTAAATACACAGAACACAAGGCGTGGCTACAAACAAGATAACAGGATAACGAGGGGGAAATACAAATATGGGCATGGATAGAACCAAAAACACTAAACCAAAAGGGGGAGCAAATGGGACAAACCAAAATAACTGGAAACAGAGGGGGGAAAACACTAGGAAAACAGAACAGGACAGGACAAAATACTGACATTACACCCCCCTCCCCAAAAGGCGCGTCTCGCGCCGTCTAACATCCATAGGGGAGGGAGGGTGGGCGCCCTGGAGACCACTAGACAGGGATACAGGAAACACAGGATACAGGGGTGGTCTCCAGGGTGGATCAGGGAGCTCCGGAGGCCATGGCCGGGTAACCAGTCCAGGAGGCCATGGTGGGTCTGGGAGCTCAGGAGGCCATGGCCGGGTAACCAGTCCAGGAGGCCATGGTGGGTCTGGGAGCTCAGGGGGCCATGGCCGGGTAAACAGTCCAGGTGGCCATGGCGGACCTGGGGGCTCAGGAAGCAATTTTCTTGGGGGAACCTAGGGTATAGTCCACCCAGGAGAGCACGGAAGGGCACGCAGGAGAGAGCTCCGGCTCTGGAGGGCGCGCAGGAGAGAGCTCCGGCTCTGGAGGGCGCGCAGGAGAGAGCTCCGGCTCTGGAGGGCGCGCAGGAGAGAGCTCCGGCTCTGGAGGGCGCGCAGGAGAGAGCTCCAGCTCTGGAGGGCGCTCTAGAGGAGCGGGCTCTGGACGGTGCTCGGGGCGAGCGGTCACTGGAGGACGCTCCGGCGGCGCAGTCACTTGTGGACTGGGCGGAACCAGCAGAGACTCTGGGAGGCTGGGCGGAACCAGCGGAGACTCAGGGAGGCTGGGCGGAACCAGCGGAGACTCTGACTTGACGGTAGCCATCTTGGGTGCAGATTCAGGCTTGGCGGCCATCTTGGCCGTGGACTCAGGCTTGGCGGCCATCTTGGTCAGGGACTCAGGAACAATGGCCATCTTTGCCAGGGATTCAGGCTTGGCGGCCATCTTGGCTGGGAACTCAGGAACGGCGGCCATCTTGGCCAGGGATTCAGGCTTGGCGGCCATCTTGGCCGGGAACTCAGGAACGGCGGCCATCTTGGCCGGGAACTCAGGAACGTCGGCCCTCTTGGCCGGGGACTCAGGCTTGGCGGCCATCTTGGCCGAGAACGCAGGAACGGCGGCCATCTTGGCCAGGGATTCAGGCCTGGCGGCCATCTTGGGCGGGAACTCAGGAACGGAGGCCATCTTGCGTGCAGACTCTGGCGTGGCAGCCATCTTGCTTGCAGACTCAGGCATGGCAGCCATCTTGAGGGCAGATAGTAACATGGCGGCCATCTTGTGAACCGACTCTGGCGTGGCGGCTGGCGGGCTTGAGCACGGAGAGAAAGCCGGCAGACTAGAGCGCGGAGAGGGGGCCGGCCACATCGGGCTGAGGACATCGGCGGAGCTTTGGAGGATGACTGGGGATAGGAGACTGGGCTGGCGGTCCGATCCGTTGGGACGGTATGTGGGGATTTTAGGCTTAGGACAGGCTGACCCAACGTGACGCATTTCAGAGGGGACTGAACGATGAGACCTACTGACACTCTTTACTTCTTCGAGTTCAAAATCAGAGCCATTTAAATAAAGAATGAGATTGATCAGTTCGATCAAGGAGAAATTACAGGCAGGAGAATCACAACGAATCGTCTCATCATTCAGTCCCATCAGAAACACGGCACTGAGAAAGGCATCGGGCCAGCCCACCTGATAGGAGAGCTCGACAAAATCCGCCACATACCGCTCCAAACTCCGACCGCCCTGCCGCAGTCTCCACAGGTCTGCCTCAGCCCGATTCATTTTCTTGGGTCCGTCATTCTGTCACAGTCAGGCAGGGTTGAGGAGTGGAGATGGATGAGGAGAACCGGAGTAAATGAAAATATATAAGTTTATTAAATAAAACACTTATTATAATAACAAACAAACAAAAACCTGGAGCATTAAACGGGAACATGTAACATCAACGACGGACAGCTGGGAGTGATCAGACACAGACTTAAATAGACAGAACACAAGGCGTGGCTACAAACGAGATAACAGGATAACGAGGGGGAAATACAAATATGGGCATGGATAGAACCAAAAACACTAAACCAAAAGGGGGAGCAAATGGGACAAACCAAAAGAACTGGAAACAGAGGGGGAAAAACACTAGGAAAACAGAACAGGACAGGACAAAATACTGACACAGGTGTCTTTCCTCAACTCAGCAAATTATAGGACAACACCTGTGCTTTACCCACTAATAAATATCAATTACAATGATCCCTATTACTGTAATGACACCATCAAACACCTGAGTCTAAAGTAATTATCTTGGTCAAGGTTTTCAGAGATGGTTTACATCGTTAAGTAATGGTAAAATATATGACTTGAGCTGTACCATAATTGTTTATGCATTAATCACATATAATGATTTCCCAAACAGCTGCCAGTGATTTAATTACAAGAAATAACTTGCTCAAATCTCTGCCATGATTAAATGCAACTTTAATAATCATGGTTATTTGTTGGTCTAATGAGACTAAGTCAATCTAATTTAGTCATTAATGAGTGACTAGCATCTCTTTGAAGGGATTAAACAGATCCACTTACAATGAACCAGAATTAATGTTAAAAAAAAATGTTAATTTATATGTCCTTAACATTTCAGTGATTCCTTTAACAGATAGATGATAGATGGACACTGAGGACAACTGAGGGACTCATATGCAACTATTACAGAAGGTTCAAATGCTCAATGATGCTTCAGAAGGAAAAACCAAAGAATATGTGAAACCTAAAAGACTTTTCTAAAGAACAGCGGGCAGTTTAACTGTTCAGGACAAACAGTGTCTTATTCAGGTCATTACAAAATAAAAAAATAACAGGGATTTTGTATGATCCCTCTTATTTTAAATAATTGACATTTTGCAGATTCTGCAAGGTGTATGTAAACTTTAGACTTCCAACTGTAGATAGATTTACATCAAACATATACAGTATATGAATTTAACAATATACCTTATAAAGTAAAGGTGATTGTCCAAGTTTCAGCAGTGCTATCGTATTGGTCACATTTGCACTTGCTTTGACTCGTTTCAAATCTTCTGGGTTCCCATATTGAACGTCCACCACCTCTGCCTGGAGAGAAAAAAAAAAAAAAAACATTTTCAAACATATACCGTTTTAAAATGGTTCAGTCTGACCTCTCTGGCTGTATGTGTGTGAGGAATAACAAGGCTCTGATTTGTAATGTTGTGACTCACGTAACTCATCCCATAAAGCCAGCTGTCACATTCATTACAGATAGCAAAGCATGAGTGAAAACAAAGTGAACATCTCAGGCTGTGTATAATGGGGGACAAGTACATATATTAGCCACCGCACTATAAATCAAGCACAGACGCAGCATAGATGTCACAGCTCCGAAAGAATTCGAGGCAGATTCATGGCAGCTACAGGCCACGGCGTCCTTTTTGTCATTTAAACCAGAACCCGGTGTGTGAGTTTAAGAAAAGCGAGTAGCTCTGACTGACGAGAGTTGATGAGGTGGGGTCAAACTAAATGCTATTTAAGGCCCGGAGACACAAAATGGAAATGCATTACCTGAGTTTGATTCATTTTTCTCGGGCCTAGGGGGAAATGAAACACGATTCCGGCCAGGAGACTACATCTAGTCGGTATCACGAAAGCCACGAGACCATTGAAAGATGGGATTTATCACTAATGTCTGCATTTGCATTAGAAAAGTGTTCCGTCTAACCCCAAAGAAGAGGCAGAAAATTGGGAATGGATGAGATTTGCACTGAGAGGCTGTCATTAAGGTAATGAAATTAACGAGGGCACGCATTGCGGAGAACAAATCGCTTTTCTAGACGAGCGACGGCTCCTTTCACGAGTCATCTCACCCCCGGCGACTCGAAGCAGCTAGAGGAAAATAACAATTGTTTTCACATCTACGTGATTGAGGAGCGGAAAGAAATACCCACCCCGTAATTAAACATTATTTTGAGGAGAATGTTAAATACCACCCCAATCACTCTGCGCCATTAGAGGCCAGACGGCGAGAGCGACGACATGTCCTCTGTGAATAAAGATTCGGCACTTCTTCAATGCTCAATTCGTTTTTCATTTTGCAAGAGGCCGTGAAGCATTATTACAGTGAGAGAACCTCTTGAAATTTCAAAGGAATTTCAAATGCCCTTCTTGTGTCCATCTGATTGAACTTTTTGTAAATATCCATGTAAGATTACAATTCGAACTTTGTTAACACATCGGCTTTGTCGAGGTGTTGCAGAACCGTTTCATCATTTCGCTGCTTTACTTTTTATATAACTCAATCAATGTTAAATGAATACAAATGACCACTCCCAACAGTATAGCTCACGTATCAAAGGAAACACTGAGAACAAGGTGTTTCATGAAGCGCATATAGAACAGGGATTTTTTTTTCTTCTACACTCCAACGTACATCAGCTACAACATCAAATCCTCTGTGTGGCTCGTATGTTCTAAAACAACCAATGTGAGAGGTCTATGCAATTCTGTATTTGTCAAAAAAAGGCTTAATGAAAGACGGGTTTGCGACGGCGCTGCGGGGTGTCCACCAATCACTGTTTGATCCCAATGGTTTTTCATGCAAAAAAAAAAAAAAGAACCAATTTATCCAATGCTAGTTAAGAAGCCAAAGTATGTCCCTTTCTTAAAAAAAAAAAATGTTTAAAGTAAAATTAAATATTAATGAACAAGTACATGACTCATCAGTACTTATTATTTTAATGCAGTGGTTCTCATCCAGCTGCTGAGGTCCAGGAGGCCTTAAGATGACTTAATATGATTAAAAATAAGACATATGCATTCAAATTAAGAAACTAAAGCAATAAAACAACTAAAAATACAGATATGTCTTATTTTAATTCACACCTCAACTCTCTTTTTTCTTAAAACATATGAAAATCCTCACTTTAAAAGTGTGATTTCTAGACTTGGAAAAGTCATGTAAAATAATACAGTTTATGATACAACAGTTTATGATACAACTAATGCACAAATCATTTGTTTTGGGTAAGCAAAAATAGATATTGAGCATTAGTAAAAATTACACACACATTTATTAAATAAAATAAATATTAAAATAAAATAAAATAATAAAGTAAAATAAAGTATAGTAAAATACAATAACATATTGCTATAAAATAAAATAAAATATAATTGGGTTGAAATTGTAAGTAACATATTTTATAAATAAAATGCTGGGGACAAAGTGACAGATTCCTAAATGAAATTAAAATACACAATGGGATTTCTTTGTTGATTGAGCTTTGGTAAAAAAAGGGCATTCTTTACTGGTACAAGTGATCACTTTCAGCATCATTTGATTGAAAATTGTGTTTCCACATGATTGACTCAATGAAGATGTCAATATCTGTGCTAATGCACAAATAATTTGTTTTGGATAAGAAAAAAAAAATAAAGTTGTGCATTAGTAGAAATTACACACACATTTATAAAATAATTAATTGGGTTGAAATTGTGAGTTAAATATTTTATAAAGACATAAAAATCGTTAAACTTACGTTTTATTCAGTAAATCATGAACAACTAGAAAAGTCCTGTAAACTAATTTGTTAAAAATATTCAGGAATCCTGCATTCAATTTACAGAAACTATGGTTGTTGGGACATTGAATATTGTTGTAGGCAAGGCTACCATTTTAATGGCTTTGCATTGTAAACATAAAAAAGAGAGACATTAATATAAGTCAGAGGTTAAAATGCAACTCTTAGTTTATACAAAATGTATAAAAAGGGGTTTTCGGCTCGATAAAAAAAAGTAAAAGACCTGTGTCTTTGAGTAGGCCAGAAACACACCTGAACTAAGGCCTAGTCCACACATACACAGGTTTTTTCATTAACTTTTATAATATTTCTAACTTTTATGATAATTATTTTATTTTATTTTCCTCCAAAAAAAATCTTGTCCACATGAAAAGTGCTGTCAAGAGCATGCCAAACCAACAGGTGGTGATAAAACCTTAACCGTTAAGTCATGTTGGCCAATCAGAAGCCTGAAAAAACAGGCACTCCATCATCACAAGCCAAAATCTCTGGTTTCACCGGCTACATGACAACATTGCAACCAGAGTTTCTGAAAATCTTCTCCCTGGCATGAGTTTTCAAAAAGGTTCAGTTTCAGTGACCTGATACTATGTTTGCTTGTGGACAAACGGCCAAACCTCATAGAAAAAGTTGCGCTTTTTGAAAATACCCGTGTTCATGTGGACAGGGCCTAAAAGAAAAGAAGAGGAACTTTCATTCTCACTACCTGACCTCACTTTCTTCTTGGTGAAATTAAAGGCAGTAATTGCCCAGCGCCTGCACCTGATCATCACTAATATGGTGTGGAGAGAAATAGCCAGGGAGCATGGAGGATTTAACTCATCAAAACTAATTACCCTCGGGAGCCCCCTCAAACTTATTACTGACCAGAGGTAAAGCCTCCACTCAAATTACCACAAGCTATCAAATTACCTGCAAGTTTCTCTGTTTGTTTCTTGTTTAGACTTCAGATGATTTTGGCTGTTTAAATTGAGCAAAATGCTGGGGACAAAGTGACATTTATAGATTCCTTGAAGAAATGAAAACACACAATGGGATTTCTTTGTTGATTGAGATTTGGTATAAAAAAAGGACATTCTTTGTTGGTACAACAATCATTTTCAGCATCATTTGATTGAAAATGATCTGTTTCCACATGGTTAACCTAATGAAGACGTCAATATCTGTGCTAATGTAAGAAAAATAGAAGTTGCGCATCTATTACACACAAATTACAGATATATTCCTGGTATCATTGTGCATGATTCATCAGTGCATGTTATTCCAAGTAAAATAAAATGAAATAAAATAAAATAAACCAGGGCTCTACAGTGCAACCATTTCTGTCGCACTATGAAAAAAAAATATTTAGGAGCACCAGTGCTTTTTGCAACTGAGTAATGTTTCACAGACATATCTGACAAATCCTTTCATATAGTGTAGAGAGAGATTCATTGTGCATTGTAGAAAGCTTTGTTGATTATAATGGAACTTGTGAGATTGCGATGAACTAAGATGAGTGACAGCTTTTAATGATTTTTAAGGGAGTTTGTAAATGAGATATTGATTTAATACAAAAGTTAAATAAACAAGAAGGTAATATTAAGTGACTTACATTGTCTGACTATAACAATATTGCCTGATTTTGCTCTATTGCGTCGTCAAAAATAGTTTAAAACAAAGTCACAAATGAGCCGCTGCGCATCTCCATTCAAACACAGCAGAGTTTTGTTTATGAATGAATGTGCATTTTTAAACTAATCTAGTGAGTCAATGATTCAAATTTTCATTAATAAAGACAGTCACTTGCTTTATTCCTGAATGAATCAGCCGTTCAAACGAATCAAATGAATGATATGATTCAGTAATTCAATCAGTGACTTGATACCACCTACTGGCAGTTTTAGTTTCATTTTTAAAGTATCTTTTTAGTTATTTAAATCATTTAATATTTCTATTTTAAATTTTATATTTAAAACATTAATCCCATGAATTTATGAATTTGATTGCACTCATGCCACCTCTGAGTCTCATTAAACATGAAAAGCCATTTTTGTGTTCTTCTGTGCCACCTCTGTAGTTCAAATTAATTTTCTTAATACTGATTTTATTTGATTGGTAACTTATTCTTATTCTACTTGTTCTTATTCTGTTGTTTTGCTAAGAAATGTTGACAAGCTTGTCAAATATATACAGTCAAGCCCGAAATTATTCATACCCCTGGCAAATTCTGACTTAAAGTTACTTTTATTCAACCAGCAAGTTTTTATTTTTTATTTGTTTTAATTAGAAATGACACAGACGTCTCCCAGAAGATAATAAGACGATGTACATTTGAACAAAAAGTGGCTTGTCCAAAATTATTCACACCCTTCTCAACAATCAATAGAAAAGCCTTTATTGGCTATTACAGCAATCAAACACAATATAATTGCTGACCAGCTTTTTGCTTTTTGCATGTCTCCACTGGTATTTTTGCCCATTCATCTTTAGTGATGAGCTCCAACTCTTTCAGGTTGGAGGGTCTCCTTGCCATCACCCTGATCTTTAGCCCCCTCCACAGATTCTCAATTGGATTTAAGTCAGGACTCTGGCTGGGCCACTGCAAAACGTTTTTGTCTGCTAACCATTTCTTAACCACTTTTGCTGTGTGTTTTGGGTTGTTCTCGTGCTGAAATGTCCACTTGGTGCCAAAGGCCAAGTTTCTCTGCAGACTGCCTGATGTTGTTGTTGAGAATTTTGATTTATTGCTCCTTTTTCATGGTGCCGTTTACTGTGATTAGGTTCCCTGGTCCACCGGCTGAAAAACACCCCCAAAACATTAGGTTCCCACCACCATGTTTGACAGTGGGGATGATGTTCTTAGGGTTGAAGGTTTCTCCTTTGTTATGCCAAATGAAGGCTACATCATTGTGGCCAAACAATTCAATTTTTGTTTCATCTGACCATAAAACAGAAGACCAGAAGTCTTCTTTGTCCAGATGAGCATTTGCAGACCTGCGTCCTTAGAACCCAGCGGTGTGCAGTGTTCGTTGGACTGTCTGCCTTGAGATGTTGCTACCAGCAGAGCCCAGATTCATCAGAATAGCCTTGGATTCTTTTTTTACCTCTCTCACTATCCTCCTGGCCAGCACAGGTGTCGCTTTTGGCTTCCGACCACATCCTCTGAGATTTTTCACAGTGCGAAACGTCTTGTATTTTTTAATAATACTTTGCACTGTAGTCACTGGAACTTCAAAACATTTAGACATGGTCTTATAGCCCTTTCCTGACTTGTGAGCAAACACAATGTGCAGCCACAGGTCCTCAGTGAGCTCCTTTGTCTTAGCCATGACTGTCCACCAGCAGCAGAGAGCTTCTGTTTTTCAACTGTTGAGTTGATTAAAACAGCTGTTCCCAATGAATCAGGGTAATTAGGATGCTTTAGAACAGCTTGGACTATTTGGAATGGTATAGAACTTTGGATTTTTCCATAGACTGTTTGCAAAGGGTATGAATAATTTTGGACATGCCACTTTTTGTTCAAATATAAATAAAAGCTGAGAAAAAAAAAAAAAAAAAAAAAATATATATATATATATATATATATATATATTTTTTTTTACACAATGATGCCTCTTATACATCGTCTTATTATATTTTGGGAGAAGCCTATGTCATTTCCGGTCAAAAAAAACTTGCTAGTTGAATAAAAGTAACTTTAAGTCAGAATTTGCCAGGGGTAAGAATAATTCCTGGCTTGACTGTATATATATTTTTTTTAAATTTGACATAAAAGATGACATACTTTTAAGTTAGAAAAATGCCATTACTTAGAAAAAACTAAATTCCCCTTTAATTTACTTTAAGGAGTCAAATATCACCACGTAATGGGAAGGCTAGTTTTTGATCAGATTTCTTGATTACTGATTAGAAGGTGCTCCTAAAATTCTGACTGTGTTCCTAATTTTTTTAAGTTAAGAGCACAAGTGCTCCTAAAAGTAAGCATAGAGCCCTGTAAACCAATGAATGAAATGAATGAATGACCTTTAATTTGTTGCTTCTTTGATTATACTTAATTTACTGGCTCATTGGGAAAAATGCAATTAAAATGAAATCAATCAAGACACATTCCTAAAAAAAGGTTTTGACTTTATTTTTAGTACTTCATTATTATTACTTTACAGTTGGCAGAATTAGTTAACACTGCATATCCACAGCTAAATGTCCGTGGATAGTGACTGTGGCAATGCTGTACATCTCTACGTTTTCAGTGGAAAAGATGGTGAATTTTTTAACCCAGCTGTGGAGCTGGGAGTTGGTAAAAGTACATAATGTTAAATGCCCAGTGACCCATGAGTAGCTCAGGATAGTTGGATGAATCTCTAACGCCTCAGCACGAGATCCCCGAGCATTTCATCCATCAAGTCGGTCATATTTGTTTTTCCCTGCTGCTTTTTAGACATTGCAAATGCAGTTTAATTTACATCAGAGCCTTGAGTATGTGCAACATTATGATGGATGACTTTGACCACCCCTGTAGAGGGCGACATGAAAGAGTGACTGTGACTGACTCTGAGAACTTTTTACCGAAGCTTATCCCTGTTAGATACAGTGTGTCTGTCTTGAAACGGATAATGGCAATGCATCTTCCTTCGACATTTGCTGTTCCCTTTGGAGACAGAAAGCATAACCTCTAAAAATAGCTGATGAATATATCACACACGTGTGTGAAATGGGTTCAGTCTTGCATAATGGATTTGTTTTAACCTTCCGACGGGATGAAGCGTTCAGGGCTGTGAAAGTGAGAGTGTGTTTGCATGAAATATCTAACACTAATTCAGCTGCAGCCAGCAATTTATCGTGCAGTACAGTCAATAATACAAAAGGTCACCAAGTAACTTTGTGTTCAATGATTCTTGATACTCTATTATAAACGATAAAACTGTTGAAGTCCTCCAATTTGACCGGCTGAGTGGCATTCAAACAAAATACATCTTACTGACCCAAACTTTAAAAATTGTACTTTTTAGTTTTAACAAAACAAGCAGTTTCAGACCCCCCTTTTCATGTTTTGGACCAAAGACATCTAAACAAACCAAAAACAAAGGACAAAATGTTCTTCCTGTCATAAGAGAAATGTTGCCCAGTAGTTTGCTACAAGCGTTGAACTCACTGTCTCCTCGCAGCAGATCTTTGTTTGTGTGCACACCTGAGGAATTCCCGTTGCTGTTTTGACTCCTTTACATATTTTATAAGCTCTGAGTGAGTTAGAAGCTGGTAAAAATACCACCATATATACACAAACAACAAGTGCATTCAACCCAGCATACAGCATTATTTTGGATAGTGGCAAGTTTGCATAGTGGCAAGTTTGCAAACTAATCACAAAAGCTGTCCAGTCAGGTTGTGATTACACCCATATGCTTTTTGATTTGTATCTTAACAGGGTTCCTACAGATACCGTAAAGTGAAATTACAGGACTTTCAAAGACTTTTCAAGCACTATTTTTAGATTTTCAAGGACTTCAGATCAGATGTCTCACTTATCGAGCAATGTCTTTCATTTCAAATTCTAAAAACAGAGAAATAGATAAATAAGATTATACTAATAAAAATGGCAAAAATAAAGGGAAACACATGTAAAGTATACTATACTTCTACTATAGTGAAACCACTGTTATTTTTCTTGAGGGATTTGTGTTTTTTTTTTTTTTTTATTACTGTACTGTATTAATGATTTAATGTTTGCTACTGTCTAATAAAAACTAAATTAGAAAAAAAAATAAAAAATCACAAAATCACTCCGAAATCCTGATCTGAAACGATTCACGAACCCGCAAAAAAAATTTGCAAACCCACTCCAAAGTTCCAATCGAAATCAAATGACCTTCCAAAGGGGATTAATAAAATGATTCCTCGCAATCCATCCAATTCATTCAATTCACTAAAAGATTCACAAACCAGTTCTGATCTAAACCAAATGATTCGCAGTATGCGCTCCGAAGTCCCTACCTGAATCAAATGTTTCACGATACGCAAAGTTCTAATCTAAATCAAATGATTTGCGATATATTATTTGAAGTCCTGATCTGAATCAAAAGATTCGTGATACGCGATCCGATTGAAGGGCTTTGAAATAGTGAATCATTTTGCGACGCATTGGTTTAACTGATTCAGAGTTTCGAAAAGCTCCATTTCACACATCACTATGTAAGATTGTAAAAGGGATTAATTACATAATAATTTATAATTTAGCTCAAAGGGAATCGAATATGATTCAATAGGGAATTTGAACAGAATCGCTGTTTTACGGCTGTTCAGAGTCGACGCGCGATTCATTCACAAGCCGTCTAACAGAAACTCTGCAATGGATATTACTATCCAGAATATAGTGAAAACACTATATATAAGCACAGTAGCAAAATCAGCAGTTTAAGACATTAATTTGTAAGCACAAAACACAAGATACTTATCTTTTCTAATAAAAATATGATTTTAATGGATAAACCTAACACATACAAACTAAACTAACATAAACACACGCATTCACACAGGTTGCAGAAAGAGAAAGTGAGGAAAGAATGAGTTTAAAGGAATGAAAATATGAAGTCCCAAGTTATAGCAATATGCATTTGCTTAGACCTGAACAACCATCAATCACTTAATTAACCCTCGTATTGAGTCTCTCAAAGAGGTTATTAAACTTTATCAAATGCACCAGTTCAGTTAGAACCTGGAAGTTACTTGCGTTGCCTTTGTCTGTGAAGGGAATTCCTTTCGTCGCTCGTTCCAGAAAGGGTTTTCCCGAGGTTGCTGATTGGTTGGTGGTCGGTCAATGTGATGGCTGGATATGAGAGATGTGCGTGCGCTGTTAAAGTTCAGGTCCGTGAAGACGTTTAAGTCGGTCGCGGCTTGCACAAACTTAACTAGACACGAAACTCTCAACGGAAAGAAATAAAAAAGGATTAAAGAAAAAAACAGAAGTGGAATGATCTCCTCATGTTTCCTTTAGATGAGGAGGCTGGCATGCAGGCCAGGCGGCGTCGAGACGCGGCGGCGCGAAGCACGTGAAGAGCGTTGTAAGGAGTAAGAAAAGTTGCAAGAGATAAGAGAGAGATTTTAGGGTGTCCTTGGTATTTAAACTCAGCTTTTGGACACCTCCCAAAATGATGTCTTGACCAATTAGAACACTGGCTGAACTCCGGTGGGCTGCTGGTTCCACCTTCCAAACCATAAATCACCATGTTATCTTATTAGTCCCGTGATCCCAAATTCCCGCTCTTTGCAGAGATAAATTTGGACATGATTTCTATAACAAGACAATAATACATTTCGCAAAGAATTGAATTACAGGAACATTTTGAGAATGCGATTTCCAACTCAGACATATCAAACATCAATATAAACCATTAAACTATTCAATAGTTATCAAAAGGGACATACACAATAAGTGATTAAAACATAATAGACAAATGTGTGGGTTACATATATGATAGGAAGTTACACATAGAAATGAGGAGTTGCTCCTTAGTTCTTTAGCACATTTTAGGCGCATATGTACATCAATAGACAGTTTTCTGTGCCCTTCTGTGAGGGTCTGTTCTCTAAGCTGGGAGGTCAAAAGTTTAGGGAAGGAATTTCCGTTGTGTCCTGTGTGTGGGGGAAAACCAACCATATCGCTAATGACTTTAATCATGTGATGTTCAAAATGTGCATCTCTTTGACCATTAATCTTGGTTACTTGCTCCAAATTTGACAATCTCCTTATTCGAAGGATTTGATTATGAAGAAGTGTCTTTGTGTTAATTTTGCAAGTTCTTGGTTAGTCAGGTCTGCTTCAGGCTGGCGTTCTGGCGCCAGGCTATGAAACGTCAGATTTATGACGGGCCTCTTGTGGAATGTACGTCTGTAGAAGTGTTCTAACTTCTAATAGACTCTCTTAAATTGTCTGATTCGTGCTGAAATCCTACAACTACCAGTGTTGAGGAAAGTAACTTTTAAAAGTAATGCATTACAATATTACGTTAGTCCCTAAAAAAGTAACTAATTGCGTTTGTTACTTTTTATGGAAAGTAATGTGTTACTTTTGCATTACTTTTTTAAATCAGGGCAGGGCTTCCTTGTATATTTTTAATATAAAAAGTTCTATTTTTGGCAAATGTAAAAGCCTTTTTACATCAAAAGCCTCAGGCTTAGAGAAAAGTAAATTCACGTCTGTACAGTAGAACGCAGAAGAAAATATTTAAAAAAAAAGGAAAACAAATATTAGATTATCTTGAATAATTTTTGCTTATTAATATGGATGAATTAGATCATCGAAGGGCGGCATCAGTTAATAAAATGGGATTAAATACATAAAGGATATTTGTATTATTTAACATATGTAATTATTGCAGGTTTGCATTGAATTTCACAGTTTTTATTCATTTTGAGGAATACTGTATCAGTTTTTTTACTAGTTACTTGGAAAAGTTAATATATTACGTAACTTGCGTTACTTGTAATGCGTTACCCCCAACACTGATCACTACGTGCTTTTTAAAATTGATACAAGCAAATTTGGAAATGAATGACTCTTTTAATTTGATCTGGTCACAAGTTGATCAAAGTGACAAGTTTGAATTAATCGGAGTGGTTCCAGCATAAACGACTCAAATGATTTGGTTCATCTGTTACTCTTTTCGCATTTTCAGCATTTTCATTTTCATAATTCAAGCACTTTTTAAATATGTCTTCAGGATTTTTGCTATTTTCAAGACAGTTCCAGGCCTTAAATTTCAAAAAGTCAGATTCAAGTATTTCAAGTACTTAAAGCTCCTTGTACTGTATGAACCCTGTCTTAAGTTTGGTATTAACAATTACAGTGTGAATGCAAAGTGATTCAGGACTAAATGTATGGTTTTTATTGTTAGTCTAGAGTTCTAAACCCATATCTGATATGTCTAGTATCATAGGTGTGTTGATCACTTAAGTATAACAATATAATGTAACTCACCACTAGATTTCCCACAGCCGAATAGGCAGCAAAGGCAAAGGGTTCAGTCGTGGATGTGAATGGCTGGTCACACCTCACTCCATTGGGCAGGTAACACTGGTTTCCGCTCTTATCGATGATCGTGCTGAGGGCGGGTCCAGGATAGCTCAGAAGAGCCGTGTGATTGGTCACCTGGACGTCTTTTAGGCCGAGCTCTTCCCAGCGCTGAGCGATGTACCTGACCTTGGCCTCTTCTGTGAGATCAGACAAGCTGTCAAAGTCCCTGTGTCGAAACAGAAAGGAAACATCAATAAATGCGTCAAGGATTTTGCAAAGGCTGCCTTCACGACCCAACAACAAGACAACACTTAACAAAGCATTGATGAATATGTGCAAGACTCATTATCATTAGCGTAATTAGCACATTGTTGACTTTAGGTTAGCATTTGTTTTCCTCAAAGGTATTTACATGGTCTATTGACGTGAAGCTGCGGCTAGGAACGAGGGACAGAAACGGAGAGACGGCCTCCATAATTCATATTCCGGACAAGCTTCAGTTAATGTAACTGATGAATATGGCAGTGCAGGGAATCAACTGTCTCCTGAACAAACGGATGCACTATTAAAAAAGGATTGCCGGGAAAGAAAGTAAATTAGCAACAGACGGTTAAACATGAGAGAGAGAGATGAAGCGCCGCTAAGGTGCTCTGGCAGCTCGGCTTCGCTTATTTCTTACCCGTCACAGCACGTGGAAGGCACAAAGAGAAACACATTGTTATCTTGTAACTTGGAAACTTTAAGAGCTCTCAGGCCCATCAGCATGCCAAAGCTCACTCTGTGATTTTATAGGAGAAACACAGCAGGCCTGCCCATTCTCTCTATTCTCTCTATTCTATCTTCAAAACAAAATTAATTGAAGTGTAAAAGCAAGCCCAGAGCCTCCAGAGACTATAAATCATTTAACTGCACTTTTTTTCTCTTTATCCACTATGATAAATTTGCACAAGTTGATCACTGCCACATGACACCTTCGATATCCTTCACCCAAACTGGGACAGATTGTTCCTCTTCTCCACTAACAAACAGTTCTCTCATTATAGTACTTTTTAGGTGAAACAAAAATCATTCAAAACAGTTTTCACAGCACAACTAGAAAAGCAAAAACATCCTGCTATATTTGTACCGCCTCATATGAAAAGTAAAGACTAAATCAACAATGTCTGGTCTGCTTTCTGCTGCGAGATGTTTTATACACACAACAAATATCCTTTATTAAATTCTAATCTGTTTAGTATTTGTGCTGCTTTCTGTAAAGTACTCTGTGTAAAAAGGAGGTTTCATAGGATTCACAGCAACAGTTTGCACGTTTTCTGAAATTATTTACTTTAATAAATTCTTGACAGAACGTTGATCAGTTGACTATTTAGATTAAGTAACTACAAAATGATGTCAGTTTTATTAATAAAAACAATGCAAATTGGTAAATATTGTGCGATTTAGCCAATGTTTCCTATCAGAAATATTGTAGAGTCTTTAAAGTCTTTCACAGGCTTCAATAAATGACAGTTAATCACAAGATCAGAATACGAAAAGTTAGGGGTGTGCGATATATATCGTGTACAATAAAATCACACTGTTGTTTAAACGATGCAATTCGATTATCAAGTACATAACAAAAATCAAACAAAAACACACCCAGACAATGCACACATACATTGAGATGAAGGTTAGACTACTGCGCATGCTTTCACTGCATGATTTAGTCTAGTAAAATACATTAAAATTTCCCAATATTTAAGATAAGAGGACAAATATGCCCTTGTATGACTTTGATATGCTTTTTTTCATAGTTATAGCCTCTGATACAGTTAATATCACACAGAGTGACGTTTATTTCCAAGCACGATTGCTAATGTAATATTGATTTGATGAACAGTTAAATAAACAAGAAGTTAATATTAAGTGACTTAAATTTTACACACAAAAGTTCTTATTTTTGTTGTATTTCGACAACAAAAATAGTTTTAAACAGCCATCTCTGAGCAACACACTACTGAATCAATCAGCCGTTTGAACAAATAGGTTAAATGAATGACTCAATAAGTCATACAGTGATTTGCTACATGTTCAACGCATTCAATGTTTTGTTTTGAAACATCAAAGCAATATTTATGCATTTGTAACTGCAAGTTAACTGCATTCATGTTTTGCATTAAACAGTTGGTGTGAATGCATCTAAATGCCACTTCAGTTGCAGATTCTGTGCCATCTCTGCATTGCAAAAAAATAATAATAATAATAATACTGATTATATTTGATTGGTAACATCCCTATAGTGTCTTACAGTTCAAATTTATTGATTCAATTTAAGATTTTGACACAAAAGATGATACAGTCATTTAATTAGCTTAGGAAAACATGGCCTTATAAAGGTAAAAATGCCCATGAAAAGTAAATTCAAACTTATTGGAAAAAATAATTTCTGTTACTCCTACAAACTAACCACCCCAAAGAATAGGAAAAACATCAAAAGCTTTGGGAGTCCACGGCATGCCTAAACCTGTCAAAGTTCCAGCACCATAACACGTTCAACAAAATATTGTCTAATTATCGTTATCAACAAAATTCCAGAAAATATCGAGATATCATTTTTTGTCATTATCGCCTCTTATGGCCACAAAATCAACAAGCAATTCATGTAAATACATTGCATTACATTATTTATGCCCTAGTGGAAAACAAAACAGATAGTTTACCATAATCTTCCGAGTAAAGACAGTTACTTGGTAATCAACAATATTAACTAGATATGGACAATGGTTTTTTCATATAGACAGTGTGGATGGAAAAGTTTTAAATTCCCTCATCCTGCTCAAAAATGTACCACCCTCACAGAAGGCAGTCGTTTTTCAAGTTTCCTTCTAACTTCTCAAGCACAAGACTCATCCAGTGATTCAAGAGAGCGGACAAGCAGTCCAGCCCCACATTGAGCCACTGTGACCTGACAGAGTGTGTCCAATCCCTCACGGCTGTGCATGGGTGCCTGGGTAATCTAATTAAAAGCGTGCTCTGCATGAGTGGAGAGGATGATTCCTAACCTCTCTCAGGTAATGCTTTTCCAACCTCCACCCCCACTGCAGCTGGCACAAGACTTAAATAGTAACCCAGGACATTATTTATGGAGGAACCGTTCCCCTAAATGATTGTGTGACCAATTTTAGATCGACCAGTTTGAAACGAATTACAAAGAAATGTCACTTTGTGGTGAATTAGAATGTGTCTGTACTTAAAAGTCTAGGACAAAAGTGGAAAAAAGTGGCTCTAAATAAAATGGGATCAGTAGGAATAAGATTTCTTGGAAACCTTGGACAATTTCTTGGATACGTTTCATTAATTTAAACACTGAGTTTAAAGGGTTAGTTCACCCAAAAATTAAAATTCTGTCATTAATTACTCACCCTCATGTTGTTCCAAACCCGCCAGACCTTTGTTCGTCTTCGGAACACAATATATTTTGAAGACAGCCAAGAGCTCTCTGACACTCTATAGACATCAAGGGTACTACCACGTTCAAGGCCCAGAAAGTTACCAAGAACATAACAAAATATCCATGTCCATGTGACATCAGTGGTTCAATTGTTGAATAAAGTTGTTATTTTAGTTTTTTTTTTTTTTTGAACACAAAAAGTATTCTCGTAGCTTCATAAAATTATGATTGAACCACTGATGTTACATGGACTAATTTAACAATGTCCTTACTACCTTACTAAGAAGAACGAAGGTCTTACAGGTTTGGAACAACATGAGGGTGAGTAATTAATGACAGAATTATCATTTTTGGGTAAACTAACCCTTTAAGGCAGTCAGTTTGTAGCTCTTCTTCAACTGTTCGATACATTCACAAAGGGGTGACCAAAATTTCTAACATATCAGAAATTCACTGGACCATTTGATTGGTGGTCAGGAGAGGGTAATTGCTTCTCATTACCCCCTGTACAGTGCACGTCAAAACAGTCGTATAACTCAGACAGCGCCTTAAAATCAGACAAAAATCGCCCAATTTTTACACCAGCTTAAAGGTGAAGGCCCAGAACAGATTTCTGATACAGGGAAGAAAAGTTTGAATGGAGTCTCTGTGTTAAATGACTCTGGCTGAATTAATTGAAGAAGTTAAATGCTTAGAATTAAAGCTTTAGTACAAACCAGACCAGAACGATTGAGGAATATCAATACAGCGCTGCCTTGCAGCCACTATAATTAATGTAGAAAATTAACCTCCACACTTTAATTAGTGTTAACATGAAACTAACCAAGTTCACCATAAATCTATATTGCCATTTTTACATGGCTCACACTTATTCCATCAAACCAAATCTACTTATTACAACAATTATATATAAAAAGTAACATAGTAGGATGACTTTGTGTTTTAATTAAATGCTTAAAAATAAACATGACTTTACTTCTTCATTAAACTCTTCAGAGTGAACATGTTGTGCTTCATTATATATTCATTATGAGTTTCCTCACATTCAATTGTGCATCAAAACCGCATTGTTCTATTATAAAAAATAATGTAGTCATATTTTGGTCTACAAAATGGTATTGTTTCATCAGCACTCGGCTAACACATCCTATCCACCGTTACTGTTTTGTGAAGTGTTTCCAGTTTAGCAACTTAACTTGAGCTGTGTGCATGATTCGCTTGGATTGTATACAGAAAGACCAATCAAAATGGACTTGACCAATCAGAGCAGAGTAGGCCTATGAAAAGAATGGTTTACCGACCTTAAGCTGCTCGAACAAATCATTTCGAAATCTTTGCAAAATGATTCTAATATTAAATGTATATTCTGAGAAAATTACAATGCTTTCTCACCTTAGATGCATTTAAACCTGTTGTAGGGGACACAATATTAAAACACCTTAAAATACCATATGACCTGCTCTTTAATGATGTCCTTGCTACCTTTCTGGGCCTTGAATGTGTTAGTTGCATTGCTGTATATGTAAGGTCAGAAAGCTTTTGGATTTAATCAAAAATATCTTAATTTCTGCTCTGAAGATGAACAAAGGACTCACAGGTTTAGAATGACATGAAGAATTTTTGGGTAACTATCCTTTTAAGCAGCATAAGTGAAACAAATCAGATAAATGAATCCATAACACATGGTGACATATGTTAGCTCATTACTCAATCACTCAATACTTTCAATAAAAGGTCAAATCAGATTAACTCTGAGTCCATTTATAACAAAGACGTATCATCGACCTCTTTGGTCTCTCCACTGACCAATCCCCAAAGGAGATCAGAACAGAAGACGGCGAAACTAATCACCGATCCTACCTGTCACAGCTTGACCAGATCCAGCCCCTTGTCGAGCAGCGTTTGTGGAGGTGCTCTCCACAGCACGACCTGATGATTGATGCTTCCTTCTCCGCCTGGAGAAAAGATCAGTCACTACCTCACTCAAGCCCAGCTCACGGCTGACGCCGCTGGCTAGAAACAAGAGGAGTCTGCAAACCCTCGCGACGGCAGATCCTTAACTCAGCACCATCTGTTACTGAGACTAATATAGACATCAGGAGAGGAGCCCTGCTCTCCTGTCAAGCAACAAAAATCAGCTGTTTTCACACAGGAAGCCTGTCAACAAAGCAGCCAGATGAGGCCTTATTTCTCCAAGTGTCAAAGCAATTATCCAATCAGAATAAATATACTGATGTCAAACTACTATAATTCCCTTTGTTAGAAACATACCTCTAAATTGTGCTTTTGCGCAAGCGATTCCCCATCTTTATGTTCAGCAAACACAAGCAGAGGATTGAATCCCTAGCTTCTTTAATTAAATACGGTTGAGCGGAGATGATTGACAGCTGATGTATCTTGCAGGTGGTCGCATGGGTGAGGCTAGCATGTCATCCGGGTGGCTATTGAACTGTGGCGGTGCTATTATGGATGATAACACTGGCGGTACTGAGTCCCACACCATATAAAAGCTCTTAGCTTGTTTGTTCCCCAGAGTCCTTGAAGGGGCCATAGTGTGTTAGAGGGGTGAACAAAGAGAAAGATATGAGATATCTGTGGAAGCTTTCACTCAGGTAAAAATGTGTGACCTTCCTGTCCTTCAAAGGAACATTCTAAAATTGGTAATTCAAAGGAAAAATAAAATCAAATAAACCAATTTGATTTGCTCTTTTCGTCCCTGAGAAACTATAATGAAACATGCATTGGAAATTGCAATGAAATTTGCATTTGGCATATCAGTTGTTCATCAAAGATTACATTTTTTTCCCCAAGGAAAAAGGCGAGACACTCCAGATTAACAGGGTAAAAACATTAACTAATAGTTCCCTTCCGAGGGAACTCTCACCGCGTCCCCTAGGGGTCGCTATTGGGGAACGCTGCAGCATGACTCGTGTCTGAAGAATGCATATAGAAAAACTCCATGAAATGGCCGGCGACAGCGTATGACGTCACCGCGGCGCGCACGTCGCTGGTGCGTCACTACCGGGCGACACAGTATAAAGAGTCGCCGAAGTAAACATACACCCTCTTCGCTGTCTTCAGCTTTCTCTTTGTCTAGGAGTGCATATTCTCTCACCGGAGGCCTGCTTGTGACGTGTGTGGTAATCTGATACCCGCACTTTCACACTGCCCGAGCTGTGAGGGGAGAACGCAAGCAAGATTACCTCTTGAGAGAGTAGAATGCGATCGGTGCATTCATTGCTTGTTTGTAACGAGAGGCACGCTCTCATACCCACTTGCTACGACTTTCTGCTACGTGGGTGTGGTAAATTACAGCTCGTCCAGCTCCCGAGGGACTAATGGGCTTATTGCGAAAACGCAGTACGCAAAGGAGGGAGGTGAGTTTCTCTGTTCCTCATTTTGCATGAGTGTGTTTGCCTCTCGCAGCATTAACAGACGCATTCGCGGCGTCGCCAGCAGCTCCTTGCTTGTTTTATTCCCGAGGGAATTTGGCGTCTGGGCGGAGTTTGTTTAGCTCCCGCGGGAGCCAAATATGTGCTGTGCGTCGCGATTGTGGAGTTAATTTACTGCCATAAAATATGTGTGTGCATGTATATGTATATACATATGCATGTTATGTATGCGTATATGTGTACATATAAAGGGGGAGATTTTCCTAGACTAGTTCGACCATGATTATGCAGATCATGGCAGAACAGTCTTATTAACTACAGCTGTCTGAGGCTAGCTGTATGTTAATTCTTCCTACTTTAGGGCTGGAGGCTTTCAGTCAGTTTTTACCTCTGGTAGTCCTTCCTACACATACAGATATCTGCGGATATCTGTGTGTGGGCTACTGATTACTTTTTGTTTAAAAACAGAAAAGCAGTTCTTTTAAGCTCTTGCCTAGATGGTGCTGTCTCCCCTGCTAGGGTTTAAATAGACAGCCCACTCTGCTGGTTTGGGCTGTTTTCAGGAGGACTAACCGGAGGTCTTTCACTGGTCTGTTAGTTTTCCCAGGCTCATTGGCCTTTCTGGATTTATGTGACTTGGGCTAGGTAGATCACTGCCTTTGAGTCCTTCACTCCATGAAGGCCCAGGTCCGAGCCCTACAACATGAGCTCCCTGCACGCAGCGGTTCTTATGTCCCATAAGAACCTCCATTACTGATGGTCTGGATTTTAATTCCTTAAACAGGTTTTGTTTAAGTTTGAGTTAAATGCAGGTCACTCATGGGTGAGTACGATCCATATTTTTCTTTTAATAAAGAAAAAGAACTTAATACTGTCTCAGGCCTGTGTGTTGTGTTTTTGCTTCTCAGAGAAAAACACGACGAGTTCACGGCGGATGCTCCCCCTCTGATCCTACGGGTTATGGTTACGGCAGTGTTCGTCCTATCCACACCACAGGTCGTGCGGTAAACCACCCTCTCAGCATATGTTAGACATAGGACTTATGTCCTCTTCAAGGTAAGCTCCCTAAGTTTCTTTCTTAGGATTGCCCTTGGCATGTTTAACATTTGCCCTTTGCAGGCCTTTTTCTGAGAATCCCTCTTCCAGACTCTCTCTGTGGACTTTAGATCCTGTGAAGTGATCTTATCAGCCGAAGGTTCTTTCCAGCACCTCCTGAGTTTTGTCTCCAAGGAGCAATTTCTCAGTTCTCCAGTAACTAAAGTAGTACTCCCCTTTCCGCGGAAAGGGTTTATTCAGAGTACCGCTTCTCGCTGACAAGCCAGGTTTTCTCCCCGGTTCATCTGGGTTAGGAGCCTGTCCCTCTTGTCCAGGCTGATTCTCACTCTTCAGGCGCACACTCGAGCCGGGCTCTCCCCTTCCCAAGGGAAGGGTCCCTAAAGAGTGCCCCCTCGGCGGGATGGGCGTTCCTCCCTGGCCTTCAGGGTTACTAGTCTATCCTCATAAGTTCCTGCTCCGGGGGATTTATGTCCCGTTGAGACAGGAACATAAGTCCACCTAGACTGGGGTCTGTCGATCCCCCTGTTAGCCCGAGGGCAGGGTCGATTCAACCGAGGTAGTACTCCCCTTTCTGCGGAAGGGGTTTATTTAGAGTACTGTTTCTCGCTGACAGAGCCAGGTTCTCCTCCCGGTTCATCTGGGTTAGGGGCCTGTCCTTCTTGTCCAGGCTGATTCTCACTCTTCAGGCCTCACGCACGAGCTGGGCTCTCCCCTTTCCGAGGAAAGGGTCCCCAATGAGCGCCCCTCGTCAGGACGGGCGTTCCTCCCTGGCCTTCAGGGTTAGGAGTCTGTCACCATGACTATCCAGGAGCTCCCTTCTCAGGAACTTGAAGTAACTTTAGTAGCTCCCCTTTACGCGGAAAGGGTCCTCTCAGAGCTCTTCAACGACAGCAGCTCACCTTAATTCAAGGTTCGTCAGTAGCACCACTGTCGTGTGCACAAATTCCCCTTTGTTTGGGTAGAATCTGTCATCAGGCTTCCTGAGTCAGGTATGATTGCTCCCCTTTTGAGAAAGGGTTCTTCTCGAGCGCTGCTCCTGGCAGGAGGAGTAAGCTCCCCTTCTGAGGAAGGGTGAAATCCGAGCGCTGCCTCCTGGCAGGCGGGTTTTCCTCTCTGTTAATCAGGGTTAGGAGCCTGTCTGCGCCTGACTTCCGGGTCGAGTGTCACCTCCCCTTCAGGCTTTATGACTAACTAGGAGTTCCCCCCTTTTTCAGGACCTTGAAATGACCTTGGCTGCTCCCCTTTCTGCGGAAAGGGTCCTACTAGAGCACCACCTTCTGGCGGGTGTAGGCATTTCTCCCTGTTTCTCAGGGTTTTGAAACCTACCCTTAACATGCTAGAAGCGAAGGCTCCTACGATTGAAGCCTCTTCAGGCTGTTGGCAGCTCACCGTTTAGGGTTCCCTCAAAGCAGCGCCACTGCCGCATGGTGATTTTTTCTCCCTTGGCTAAGGAAGAAATAACCTCTATCTTTCTCAAGGTCCTGATTTGAGCATGTTCGCTCCCCTTCGCAAGGGTCCCGTTTTAGAGCACGGCTCCTAGTGGGACGAGTATGCTCCCCTTCCGAGGAAGGGTAATTCCTGAGCACCACCTTCTCCTAGTAGGCATCCATGTGGACTGGGTCTAGTATGCTCCCCTTTACACTAAAGGGTCCCTTCAGAGCATTGCCCTTTTTAAGGACGGATGTTCCTCCCTGCAAGTCGGGGTTAGGGGTCTGTCCGCTGTCTGCGTCCACTATCATGATGGTCAGTAGCTCCATGATTTCATCAGTCGACTAACAGTTTGCGGACTGTCTGTCCTGATTGGGGTGTAGCATTGCTCCCCTCTCTAAACAGGGAGGGTTCCTCCCCTATTTTAATTCTTGTCATCCTATGACAAATATGGAGCTTTAATATGAAACCCCCAAAATGGGGGAAAACATAGTCTCCAAATCCCATTTTACTAGGGTAAGTGTCCCACGCTAAACCCTGGGCACTTTCTGAAATCCACAATAGTGGTGAGTGCGCACGGAATCTTTGTGCACTTCCTAAAATCCACATAAGTGGTAAGTTCCCACCAAGTTTTTGGGTTCTTTTCTAAAATCCTATACGGTATGGGTTACGCGGTCCTCGTTCCCATTTTTTGAGTTGGTTTAAAACCCCGGTCTCCCTGGGCCCAACTTCACTCGATATCACCTTAGATATCTCCTGACCATCTGTTATCCAGGGTGTGTTATCTGAGGATAACCCCTGCTAGAACGGTCTCTGTCTTGGGACAGGCCTGTTAGTCGCTATTTCTGAGTCAGTTCACTGAGGGAACTAGACTCAGTAGTACTGGCAGTTCCTGTTCTAGTTAAGTCCAGGTATTAACTTAGCCGTTCCTCCGAAGGAATCTCCGATTCCAACCTGAGCTGTGCTCTGGGTCCTTTGACCCATTCAGGTAAGTGAGTAACAGTTCAGGCTTTGGCCGGGGAGGTTACGTTCTGACAGCTGTCACCTCGTCCTATAGGGATAATTCCTCACAGAATTTACACTTAGTGCTCGCTACTATGCACTCCCCTCAGCATGGAGACGTGGGTATACCGTTCCCCAATAGCGACCCCTAGGGGACGCGGTGAGAGTTCCCTCGGAAGGGAACGTCTCTAGGTTACGTATGTAACCATGGTTCCCTGAGAAGGGAACGAGACACTGCGTCCCCTACGCTTCTTACCATGCCTCGGACGAGAAGCTTCAGACAGTGAAGCGGGTGTATGTTTACTTCGGCGACTCTTTATACTGTGTCGCCCGGTAGTGACGCACCAGCAGCGACGTGCGCGCCGCGGTGACGTCATACGCTGTCGGCGGCCATTTCATGGAGTTTTTCTATAAGCATTCTTCAGACACGAGTCACGCTGCAGCGTTCCCCAATAGCGACCCCTAGGGGACGCGGTGTCTCGTTCCCTTCTCAGGGAACCATGGTTACATACGTAACCTAGAGACGTTATCACCTTACCCAGTTGATTGATTACATTAATAATTGCAAACATTAAGGCATTATTTAATTAAATATGCACCAATTTGCATACATTTCTAGTACAAAAATCTAAACACTGGATGAAGTCTGTTTCAAAATTATTGTTTAATTTTTTGACATATTAGAGTCAAATGTTTTCACAGAGGGAGTTTTTGGTATCTCATTTTTGTCACTCCATAATTCAGAAAAAAAATACAGAGAAAACAATGTATTTTTTATTTTTGGGGAATAAAATGTTGTATATAATCAAGCAAATCATATACAAACAAATCCCTCTGTAGAAACATTGAGGATATAGACAGGAATAAAAATGTAAAGTTTGGTGTGTGTAAGCGCAACTGAAGTTGAAATTTATGTCTCAGTGCAAGAGAAATAACTCATTTTGAGAAAACAGCCTTTAAAATTATGTACTGTAATTGAAATCTATTGACACAAATAAAGTGCTATGAAAGAAACACTTAAAACTGTATCTTTTAGATGTTTTCTTTCCACTAGTCTGAAAAAACACTTTATGAAAAACCAAAAAGCCCAAAATCTCAAACGTTCAACAATGTTTTTGCCAGCAGTTTCTCCCCTTAAATCAAAAGTGACAGTAAAGTTATTTTTTTTAACTTTCCATTCATCAGAAAGTCCTGAAAAATGTATCATGGTTTCCACCAAAAAACGTATTAGGCAGCAGAAGTGTTTTTAACATCATAAATGTTAAATAACTGTTTCTTGATCAGTAAATCAGCATATTAGAATGATTTCTGAAATTTTAATGTGAGTAAATGGCAGCTGAGAATTCAGCAGAGGAATTCAATACATTTTTTAATTAAACATAATTATTTTAGCTTTCTGAATACATAAATGCAGCCTTGATGAGGATAAGAGACTTCTTTCAAAAGAATAAAAAATATCTTATCAACCAAAAACATTTAAATGGTAGTATAGAAGAAAATTGTCATGTTTGATGTTGTGTGAAGCAAATTCATTTTGCACGGCTGGGAAAATGCAACGCCTGCAGGATTGCAGCAAAACAGAAAATAAATAAATAACATGCAATTCAAATGTTTCATAAAGCAAAATGGAAACATGAAATTACAATACTATGAATATGCACAAACAACATCCACAAATGCATTTAGGTCAATGACTCTTAAGCAACTGTTTAACACAAGCTCTCATCTAAAACACCAAAAATGAAGCATGACTTCTGAACAACTCCAGAAATACCCTGTTGTTGACTTTCCCGCAGTCAGGAAGAAAACAAAAAGGCGTTGAACTTTCCTTGAACTTAGAAAGGAGATAAAAAGAGACGTTTGTCTGGCAAGCTGGAGGCCCTGAACGGATTTCTGATACAGAGAAGACATCTGCATCAGTAATGCAAAGCGATGCTCAAGTACATCCGTGCTCCTGTCTCTGAGTGGATTCATCTTAAAGAAAGCAGTCATATATAACCGGGTTTATGACGATAAAGCAGCAGCCTCGGGAGGAGGGAGTATGGAAGACGTGTTTAACAAATTACAACCAAGGCCTTCAAAGCACTGTAGGACAAAGGGAGAGTGAAATGAATAAACATTGGACATTAGTAAGTTTATTTTAATTAGCCCTGTTGAAAAAAAAGGTGGGTTTTGAATCATAGATGCTGGTTTGAGCTGATTTATGCTGGTCCTTACACTCTTAAAAATAAAGGTGCTTTAAAAGGTTCTTCATAGCGATGCCATAGAAGAACCATTTTTAGCTCCACAAAGAACCATTCAAAGGACCATCTCTTTCTTACATTTTTATAATCTGAAGAACCTTCTTTCTCCAAAAGAACCTTTTGTGAAACAGATAGGTTCTTCAGATGTTAAAGGTTCTTTATGCAACCATTTAGACAAAAAGGTTCCTCCATGGTATTGTGAAGCATTTTTATTTTTAGGAGTGTAGCTGGTCATGTGCTGGTCCTAAGCAACTAACTCCTGCTCAGGACC
Organism: Garra rufa; assembly: GCF_049309525.1. Taxonomy (NCBI): domain Eukaryota; kingdom Metazoa; phylum Chordata; class Actinopteri; order Cypriniformes; family Cyprinidae; genus Garra; species Garra rufa. The sequence continues at coordinate 24,904,545 of NC_133380.1, forward strand.
AGCTAAGGACCTCTATAAACCAGTTCAAACCAGCATCCATGCTTCAAAACCCACCTAACTAGCATATGCTGTTTTTTCAACAGGGAGGAGTGTGAAGAAAGTGTATACAACAATTTTGAATTGTCATTGTTTTTAAACCACCTATTTCTCCCTCGACTGCCTCTTACTACCTCTACACCCAACAAATGCATGAAGGAAGGAACTTATGGTCTGTGTTTACTACAAACTGTTAACATAGCTAATGTGGTTGTTGCTGGTTGCTCATTTAATTCAATTACACAAAGTACTTTGGATATTTGTAGATTTTAGTGTGTTTGTATCAAGCAGGGTTTCCCAAACTGGTATTTGCAAACCTCTCTGGGTCTGTGAGCTAATGAAAAGCTAATCATTAAATACATCATAAAATTATAAACAAATAAACAGACATACAAGTAAAACTAGTGTGCGGCGGTTTAATAATCTACAACCTGATCTTCTGACGAAACGGCACCTGTGTGAACTTTTCCGCAAAATACGTAATGCCACGTACGTTTTGTGATATATTTGATGTGAAATGTCCACTAAGTGGTGCTAAAAGTGTGTTCTTTTTTTTCTCTGGAACATTTGAACGTATATATGATTTTATGTGACGTTGGTTTTGTCACAGCAGTTCTGACTTGAAATTTCCATTGAGTGGCGCTATCTGTCGGAAACTGCAGTGATATGTACTTATTGGTACGTATTTCGAGTCTTGCAAAAAAAGTTTCCACAGGTATATTTTCATCATGAGATCAGCCAGAAAATCTGAGCGCAAATTAAAAAAAAAAAAAAAAAAAGCAGGTGGCGCTTCTGGAACAGCAGCGATACAGTGTTTCTTTGGTTACTGCTGTAAACAAAGCAAATCATAACTAAATTGCAATTAATTCATTAAATAAGAATAAATCATAATAATCATAAATCACCAATAATAAATAAGTATAACAAACAAGCAAACAAATGCTGCATCCTTCACACCATGCATACAGACGTGTGTGTCTTTTGCAACATTATTATTTGAAGCAGAAAATAGGGAATCAGATTTGTATAAAGAAACACTACCAGCAGACATATTGTAATTCATTCTTGCTGAATCCCTTTATATCAGTTGAGTTGACCTAAGATCTTCATTCATCTGGAGTGTCTTGGTAAGCAGAGGGGAATAAACTGATACACAAAACTCACAAAAACAACTTAACACAAACACAAACAAGAGTACAAAAGAGTCAAACAATAAAAAAGAGAGAAAAAGAGATTAGGTGTTGAGTAAAGAACAGTGACACAGAGCGAGGAAGATGTGAAATAAACAGTCAAAGTCTGTATGTGACCAGTATAATGCATGAGAGTCTTTTAAAGACTCAGCACTCTCTTGGCAGTTGACGGTTAATAGTTTTATGTTGACCTTCTTCTATCCAATACTACCATTACACAGCTGCTGAACAGCAAATGTCTTTAAATTACATCTAACGCTCTGAACATGAGAGCAAGGCCATGCTAAAAACACAACAAAGCCACTGTCAGGGTGTTCCCAACCGTGGGCTCTTCAACGGGCAGAGTCTCGCACTACCTGGCCTTCTTAACAAACTCCTTCTGGCACAGCTATCATTTTTCAGTGAGACGACACTGCCCTTTGACATAGATCTCACTGCTGCTCAAAGAACAGCCTGTACTGGCATCCAGACGAGCCAGTGTGTGAAAGGAAGAGGTGTTTCAGACCCTGATCCAGGGATTACTGGAGCTTCTGCCCTTTGGCCAAGCTTTGGCTCACAGCTTTACTCTCTCTGTCTTGTTCTCTTGCATTTCCCACATTTAATATGGCCACAAATACTAATTGATGATGAAAATATATTAGATTAATGCTTTTAGTAGTAATTAACTAGTCTGTAAAAAACATTTACTATTTGATTATCAAAAAGGGTTTTCTATGGAGCCCTACTTTCAACTTGGTTTGTTGTTTGCCATAGCCGAGAACAGAAATGTTTTTGCTTACAGTTTTTCTTTACACAGTGAAACCCAAGGAAGCTTTTGAATCCAGTCAACTGTGTCTCAGTATATTGGCTAGTAAAAGTGGGCATGTGATTCAGTGTCCTTCAGTAGTGGTTTATCTGTAACATTTTGTGTCCAGCCATCCATAACACTAACAGTAAGAGTGGGTTATGGGAAGGTATAAACCATATCTTGAGACATAGAATATCATGGTATGTATTTATATACAGTTTTATTGTCTGTTCATTAAAGGTAAAAACAAGAAACTATGACTGGGAATACTAAAAGGTCATATAATTTTAGAGGTCACAGTAGGAAAACAAACTTTAAAATGTGAAACTGTGTCTGGAGCCTAAAGCCATGGACATGACTCTATTTATGTCCATACAAATAAAGTTAGTAATGTATTTTTTATTTAATGTCACCAAGAACCACTAAGGTTTGACAGTAGTCGATGTTTAAAGGATTAGTTTACTTCCAGAATAAAAACTTATTGATAATTTATTCACCTTCATGTTATCCAAGATGTTCATGTCTTTCGTTCTACAGTTGAAAAGAAATTAATTTTTTTCAAGAAAAAAATGCAGAATTTTGTCCATAAAGTGGACTTCAATGGGGATCAAGGTGATAAAGGTCCAAATTGCAGTTTCAATGAAGCTTCAAAGGGCTCTACATGATCCCAGCTGAAGAATAAGGGTCTTATCTACAGAAATATATATATATATATATATATATATATTTTTTTTTTTTTTTTTTTGTTAATTAACCACAAATGCTCATCTTGCACATTGGAAGGGTCACATGTGACGTACCGACCCAGTGTTTACAAAGCGAATGTGCAAAGAAAGTCAAACGTCCTTTAAAAAAAAATATTTGAGAATCCATAAAGGCTTAAATTGGGATCTGTTTATTATACAAAGTGATATTGCTACCTTTATGTCTGTTTTGGAGCTTTAAAGTTTTGAACCACATTGACTTTTCCAGATAGACATTAACAGATGAAGCATTCTGGAGGGTTAGACATGAGGACAGAAGGGGTTAGAAAATAATGAAAAACACTGAAACGTTTGTCTTTTAATCCATCCAGGTGTGATACACCATTGTGTATCCACAATTGTAATGTTTGTTTTGTTATTAATGTATATATTTATTTATATATTTATACTGTGAAAAGTCATTTATTAATTGTCACTACTAACGTCTGTGTTTAAAACAAAATATCATCAGCATTGGAGAAAGCACGCGCTGTGGGTTACCATGGCGATGCACGTTGTGTTTACCTCAGACGCTACTAAGCTGCGCTTGAGGAAAGACACTGACGTTTTAATGTGATTTTTGTTTCTCCTGATAATTCAGGTATGTTTCATAAAAATTGAATATGTTTGTTGTCATGAATGTAAATACATGCAAGTGCACATTTCCCTGGTTTGAAAGTGAATAGCTTGTTTACGGTAGTGAATTGAGTAAAGTCATTCAGATGAAAGTACCGGTAAAATGACAGTTGGTCTGAGTTACGTTTGTTACAACTGTCTCCCCTATAAATAATACCTATTTATCTCAGTACGTGATAATTAAACATAAAATGACTTTAGAAAACGTAATGAATATGTGTTAGAGTATGTATAAAGTTTATGAGAGTAACATTGGTTATTGGTGTCAAGTGTAACCGTTACAATTTAAATGATACAAATAACAGACGCATGATTGTATCAATTGAGTTTAGTAGTTCAATTGGTAAATGGTTATATTTCGAGGTAGTTACAGAGAAAAATGAGAAAGATGTCTGACTGAAAGAATTTAAAGTGTATTTTTTGTATCATACTGATAAATATACAGCAGGTATAATAATTAAATGTGTTATATAAAAGTGCACAGAGTGTATAAGTATTTGAAGACTTTATTGTTGTAAAAGAACTATACAAAAGAAGGGAACAAAACTGTTTGTTTGATTCAATGATACGTGATTTGTGAGGATGTTTTGCTGTTATATGAATGTTAATAAACAGACGCTACTAAGCTGCGCTTGAGGAAAGACACTGACGTTTTAATGTGATTTTGTTTCTCCTGATAATTCAGGCACTTTTAATCTGCCTACGAGTTCCGCGGCCGGGACCCGTAACACAGGCAAACATTCAAACATTAGGTTTCTTATTTTAGAACAGATATCTGGCACACCTTTAGCCACAGCAACCAGCAACACACACAAATCAATAAAACAACAGTCAAACCTGCAAAACTTTAGGCCTCTAATTACTATTATAAATCAATAGTTTGTAAGCATAAACTCTCTCCACAGTGGGTCCGCCTGGTGCTCTTATATCTTCATTCATCTTTATAAGAACGATGTAATTGGCTTAATTTTGGAGCAAACTTTGCAGTAGTTTCAGCCACTAATCACCAAGAGCTGCAGTGCATACGAGGGGCTTGAAGGAGCAAAGAAGGACAAAATCAATGAAAAAAAAAAATCCCCATGCAAGCTTAGCTGTTCATAGATGTAAGCATTGCATCAGCGTATCTACAACGTTTCAGTGCCTCTATATGTTACTTTATGAAATATTTCCTTTAATAACAGTCATAAATTATGAAAAAGGTTATCAGAAGTGTGCCATTGAGAACTATAACAAACTTCATCATTGCGAAATCCATGAAAGCGCCACATGCACAGGACGTGTTACACCATCAAACCCTCAGAGAGCTGAAGCGCTGATGAGAATCCAATGCACAGGCTCACAAACAATGTTATAAATCATTTTGCACATTCTTAATAATGCCTATTTCCTTGGGAATAAGCAGTGTGATCGATTGTAGAGTTTGTATTAATGTTATGATTATGTCTTAATTGCGGCAACAAAATAGAAGGAAACACTGAAAATTGACTGTGGTAAGAGGAGTCACGACTGGTGCATGTTGATGCCTCTATAAGCTCCACGCTGCATGTTAATGTGGTCGAGGAGAGTGTGTGTGTGTTTAAGTGTGTGTGTGCATGGGTGATTGATGGTCTCAAAACCATAGCCCTGTGTGCGATGCCCTGGGGACCCAGCCATAAACACACAGCCTCGGCTCAGCAATGTATCTGAGCCTCTGACAACCTTCCTTCCCTCTTTCCCAGAACTCTTTCTAACCCTCCCTTTCTTCGCCACCATCTCCTTTTTTCTCTTTTCCGAGCTTAAGTACAGGTCTCCATCACAAACACACAGTAATTGTCCTCACTTTCCTACATTCTCCCACATTAGCACCAAGGGCAACATTAAACCCTGGTGTGTGTAACAGAAAATGCATTATGGATCAATAAATGCAAAAGGGGATTTGTGTGGCTATTAGCACTTCAAAGGAGCAAACAGAGGAGCTGCGATGTGGTACAGTGTAAACACAAAATGGCGGTGGAGATTACACGGCCAGGTGAGGAACTTCCTGTTTGAGGGGTCGCCGTTATCGCTTCCCAACACACATCAGCGGTCTTTGTGATCAGTGCAAGATCATTTGCAAAGAACTCACTGAGAAAGGAAATGTTCTTTTACTGAGACAGACCGTGAGGGAAGGAAATGGAGCTCTTGAGACTCTAGAGGATGAGAAGGAGGTTTTCTTCCAGAAATCACAGCTGGCTTTCCCAAGGGTCTTAAAGTGTCAAAGTGACACTTCATTTAAACTCTACAATATAAGTGTGTGAGTCTGCCGTCATTTAATCTCTGAATATAAGGCTAAAGATTATTTAATGTGAATATTACTGTGGCCGAGAGAGCTTAACACTCTGCAAATGAAGAAATACCTGCTAACAAGAAAACATAATCAGTTTGACAACACACATGCTACAAATACTTTCGAGACAAAATGCAGAAACGTGCTGCAAATACTCATAACCAAATACAGAAACACGCTGCAAATACTTGCAATATGACCAAATACAGAAATGTGCTGCAAATACTCTACAACACAACCAAATAAAGAAATGCGCTGCAAATACTCAAGACACAACTAAATACAGAAGCGCACTTCAAATACTCAAAATACAACCAAATACAGAAGTACGCTGCAAATACTCGCAACACAAACAAATAAAGAAACACGTTGCAAATACACAAAACGCAACCAAATACAGAAATGCGCTGCAAATACTCAACATGACCAAATATAGAAATGTGCTGCAAAAACAGCAATGTGCTGCAAATACTCACAACATGACCAAATACAGAAATGGGCTGCAAATAATTGCAACGGAACCAAATACAGAAATGCAAAGCAAATACTCACTACACGTCCAAATACAGAAACACACCGCAAATACTCACAACATAACCAAATACAGAAACACGCTGCAAATACTTAAGACACGACTAAATACAGAAGCGTGCTTCAAATACTCAATATACAACCAAATACAGAAGCACGCTGCAAATACTTGCAACACAACCAAATAAAGAAACACGTTGCAAATACACAAAACACAACCAAATACAGAAATGCGCTGCAAATACTCACAACACGACCAAATACAGAAATGGGCTGCAAATACTCACAACACGACCAAATACAGAAATGCGCTGCAAATACTCACAACACAACCAAATATAGAAATGTACTGCAAAAACAGAAATGTGCTGCAAATACTCACAACATGACCAAACACAGAAATGGGCTGCAAATACTCACAACATGACCAAACACAGAAATGGGCTGCAAATACTCACAACATGACCAAATACAGAAATACGCTGCAAATAATCGCAATGGAACAAAATACAGAAATGCACTCCAAAATACTTGCAACACAACCAAATACAGAAACACGCCGCAAATACTCACAACATAACCAAATACAGAAACACAAAGCAAATACAACACAACCAAATACAGAAACACACAGCAAATACTCGCAATACAACCAAATACAGAAACGTGCTGCAAATACTCAAGAAAACAAAAAACAGAAATGCCCTGCAAATACTCAAAACACAACCAAATACAGAAAAGTGCTGCAAATACTCGCAATACAACCCAAAACAGAAACGCACTGCAAATACTCAAAAAACAAACAAATACAGAAAAGCGCAGCAAATAACTGCAATACAACTAAATACAGAAATGTTCTGCAAATACTCACAACACAACCAAAAACAGAAATGTGCTGTAAATACTCACAACACAACCAAATACAGAAATATCCTGCACATACTCACAACACAACCAAAAACAGAAATGTGCTGTAAATACTCACAACATAACCATATACAGAAATGCGCTGCAAATACTCACAGCTCAACCAAATACAGAAAAGCCCTGCCAAAATGGAAATGTGCTGCAAATATTCACAACACAACCAAAAACAGAAATGCGAAGCAAATACTCACAACACAACCAAATACAGAAATGTGCTGCAAATACTTACAATATAAGCAAATACAGAAATGTCCTGCAAATACTCACAACATAACCAAAAACAGAAATGCGCTGCAAATACTAACACAACCAAATACAGAAATGCACTGCAAATACTCACAGCTCAACCAAATACAGAAATGCACTGCAAATACTCACAGCTCAACCAAATACAGAAAAGCACTGCCAAAATGGAAATGTGCTGCAAATACTCGCAACACAACCAAATACAGAAACGCACTGCAAATACACACAACATAATCAAATACAGAAATGTGCTGCAAATTTAATTTAAGCTTGTATTTACATACTTAACATATAACATTCATCAATGCACATAGATAGATCATATTAAATATAGTAAACGGAAGCTCAAACCTACATTTAAGCTTCCAGTGACCATATTTAATGTGTGTTGATCACTGTTTATATGTTGAATATTAACCCAAGGTTAAGCACAGTATTAAAAAAAACAGTATGTTTATTTTTGTGATGCAAATGTATGGCCATCCAAAGTATTATTTCACAGACAAAACTCGGAACAAGATATCCTTGCACAGAGTTTACTTGCTGCTTAGTGCCTCAAACAAAACTCTGAATATCTTTCCAAGAAGTGATGCCACTAATCTGGCAAACTTTGGCAAATCCACTGATTATTTTTTAATCAAAAGGGCTCATTGTTTCAACATAGCACGTTGTAAACACGACTCGACTGGTGCTCCCTTAGTGCCAGAAAATTGTGTGGAACCCAGTCAATTAGATTGAAACTTCTCATTTTGGGATAGTGCTTGCCAGTATTGTGTGAAATGATTAATGAACAACTGTGGGCGGTCTGTGGGCATGAGGAGACCCTACACTGAACCTTGGCAACAGCAAATGCAAATATAACATCTAGACCTAACCCTAGGTCACGGCTCTGAAATAGACAAAACTTTGTAATGGTATGCTATTATGTGTATTGCTATGTATTATTATATCATTAAAAGCATAAACAATAGGCAATGCACTTTGCTCTATTAAAAGAAACACTCTTTCTTGATAAATGTACTTTTAATATAGAATTTGTTTGGTATTTGTTTTCTTATGCTCAAACAGCTCTATTAGTTCCAGATATTGTGTGCTAATCTCTTCATCATTTTAAGGGAGCTCATTTGGCTGGGTTTGCGGCACACTACAATTGCTTAGAACCCTCTGGGAACCTGTTTCAGCATTGCGGAGGATTAATCAATGTCATCATCAGGGGGAAGCAATTAAAACCCAGGGCTAGGAAAGGTAACTGTGTAGCCCAGATGCAGAGATATAGGGAATGGGACAGAGTAAGTTCACTACGGTTAGTTATGGACACAACTGCTGTTTCAAAACCAAGTAAGCTGCCTGCGTAAGAAGCATTTTAAGGCAGAGGCTTATCTTTCAATGCAATTAAAGTGAAATTACTGAAGCTAATTATAGGAACCTGACGAAAATTCTCATTGAAAAGAAAACAATCTGTGAAAAATCTCAGACAGACTTAAAATCTCAGAGGTTTTTGCATCTGAAGTCTTCATTTGTCTTTTAAGAGCTTAGAGCAGCACACTATTAAAAACAGGGCTACTCTTGTATTATGTATGCTGTCATAGTATTTATTAATGCTTTTAATTAGATTAAATTTTTTATATATTCTGGTTTTATTTATTTATACTTCAACAGTTTGGTTTAGAAAGTAAAATCCCAGCATTTTTACCATAAAGACATTGGTTTTGAATGATAAATACAAACTTTAAGAACAGACCTACTGTAAGCTATGAGGTTGTTAATTTACACACACACACGCACGCACGCACGCACGCACACACACACACACACACACACACACACACACACACACTGGGTTTACATGTTTTATGGGGACATTCCATAGGCGTAATGGTTTTTATACTGTAAAAACCGTACTTTCTATCGCCCTACACCTACCCTACACCTAAACCTAGCCCTCACAGGAGATTGTGCATACTTTTACTTCATCAAAAAAACTCATTGTGCATGATTTATAAGCCTGTTTCCTCATGGGGACCTGAGAAATGTCCCCACAAGGTCAAAATCTACTGGTATTCCTATCCTTGTGGGGACATTTGGTCCCCACAATGTGATGAATACCAGGTACACACACACACACACACACACACACACACACACACAAACACACACACACAATATATATATATATATTAAATCATCTGGGGAAAAAATCTACACCAATCAGAGAATTGCAACAACCAATTTTTTTTTAATATTCAGGGATTTTTATTTATTTATTTTAAGCTTAGCTTGCAGTCATCAATGATGACAAACCCACAGAAACAGCACCACATGATAGAGCTGAAGGATTGCGGCACCAGGAAATACATAGTACGCTTATTATAGCTTCGCCTAGCCAATAAAATGGCACCTACGTGCTAATGAGGTCAGCTCTGGAGCACTAGACCACATCTACAATCCTTACCTCTCCACGCTTTTTCATCTTCAGCCTCTTTCACATTCATAGATGTAAGCATTTCCGCTCAAGCCCTGCTCGTGCTCTCTCCATCATAAATATGTTTTTCCCATTGAAATAAAGGTCAGGTGGTTTCTGAGAAGACATACTTAAAAGGGAGAGGGGGAAACTAGGGAACATAAGTTAGAACACTGTGTTCTCTTGTATGCACATGTCGCCATAGAATCAGAATGCGTATTGAAGGTTCTGTCCAACAACACAACAAGGGTAGCCAAATGTCTGCCCGGTGATGTCTGCCGAACGACAAAAGTCGTTGGTGCGCAAGTCTTGTTCAAATGGCACTGAGAGGTACAGTCTCGACCTCATTATGCCTTTTGGACGTGATCACTCACACCCTGATTCATACAAGGCTGGATGAAAGCATGCTTCTTTGGGCTAATTATAACAAGGAGAACACTTCATAGTCTGGAAGCGTACCGAAAGTGTGACTTTGATTAAAGGACTTTGAGTAAATCTGGGCTGCTGAGGGAACAAGTAGCAGCTTGTCTGTTTAAATAATCAAATGAACTTTCAAAGCTGTTCTACAAGCGAGAAAGAAAATAATTTCTTGAATAAAGTCGTTATTTTTGTTTTCTTAGCTTTGAAACATGACGACTCAACCACCGATGTCACATGGACTGCTTTAACAATGTCCTTGCTACCTTTCTTGGCCTTGAACGTGTCAGTTACATTGCTGTCTATGCAGGGTCAGAAAGCTATGGAAGCCTGTTTCCGCCATTAAATAAAAAACAGTAATTGTAACTTTTGACCTCACAATTTATTTTTGTTTCTTCTCAGAATTGCATGATACAAACTCATGATACAAATTGTGAGATATAAAGTCAGAATTGTGAGATATAAATTTGCAATTGCAAGTTAAAAAGTCAGAATTGCAAGATACAGATACAATTCAGATTTTTTTTTCTTGCAATTGCGAGTTTGTATCTCGCAATTCTGACTTTTTTTCTCAGAATTGTAAGATATAAACTCACAATTGTGAGTTATAAAGTCCAATTTTGAGGGGAAAAAAGACTGATATGTTCACAGAGTTTATATCTCACAATTCTGACTTTGTAACTCGCAACTGCCCGTTTATATCATGCAATTCTGAGAAAAAAAAAATCAGAATTGTGGGATAAAAACTCACAATTCTGATTTTTTTTTCTGATTGCATGATATAAACGGGCAATTGTGAGTTTATATCTTACAATTCTGAGAAAAAAAGTCAGAATTGTGAGATACAAACTCACAATTGCAAGAAAAAAAATCTGAATTGTAACTGAATTGTAATTATAACTACAAACTCATGATACAAATTGTGAGATATAAAGTCAGAATTGTGATATATAAACTTGCAATTGCAAGTTAAAAAGTCAGAATTGAAAGATACAGTTACAATTCAGATTTTCTTTTCTTGCAATTGCGAGTTTGTATCTCGCAATTCTGACTTTTTTTTCTCAGAATTGAGTGAGATATAAACTCACACTTGTGAGTTTTGACTTTTTTTTCTTAGAATTGTGAGATATAAACTCACAATTGTGAGTTATAAAGTCCAATTCTGAGGGGGGAAAATTACTGATATTTTCTCAGAATTGCGAGTTTATATCTCACAATTCAGATTTAATAACTTAATAACAATTGCGTGTTATAAAGTTAGAATTGTGAGATATAAACATCCAATTCTGATAAAAAAAAGTTTGTATCTCACAAATCTGACTTTGCAACTTGCAACTGCCAGTTTATATCACGCAATTGTGAGAAAAAAAGTCAGAATTGTGACTATATCTCACAATTCTGACTTTTTAACTCGTAATTGCAAGTTTAGATCTCACAATTCTGACTTTATATCTCACAATTTTTATCATCAGTTTGTATTTCTGAGAAAAAAAAATCAGAATTGCGCAATTTCTTCAATTGCGACATAAACTTGAGAAAAAAAGTCACAATTGCAAGACATAAACTCGCAATTCTACGAAAAAAGTCATAATTGTGAGTTTATATCTCGCAATTTTGAGAAAAAAGTCAGAATTGTGAGTTTTTATCTGGCAATTCTGACTATACAACTCGCAGTTGCTAGTTTATATCACGCAATTCTGAGAAAAAAAAGTCAGAATTGTGAGTTTTTATCTGGCAATTCTGACTATACAACTCGCAATTGCCAGTTTATATAACACAATTCTGAATTGCGAGATATAACTCGCAATTGTGAGTTATAAAGTCCAATTTTGAGGGGGAAAAAGACTGATATCATCTCAGAATTGCAAGTTTATATCTCACAATTCAGTCCTAACTCGCAATTCTGAGCAAAAAGTCACAATTGCGAGATATAAACTCGCAATTCTCAGAAAAAAGTCACAATTGCAAGACAAAAACTTTTTTCTGAGAAAAAAAAAAAGAGTTTTGGTCTCACAACTCTGACTTCATAAGTTGCTATTGCAAGTTTATATCTCACATTTTTGACTTTATAACTTGCAACTGTTCACACATCTACACAATTATCACAATTATCTTTTTTTTATTTTTTATTTTTTTTTATTCAGTGGCATAGAAAGCTCTCGGATTTCATCCATAATATCTTAATTCGTGTTCCAAAGATGAAAGAACAAGTTTGGAACAACATAAGGGTGAGTAATTAATGACAGAATTTTCTTTTTTTTTTTTTTTGGAGAACTATCTCAGTAATTCTGAGTGTACAAGTACCAGTTTGTCTGTAGTTTTGAATAATCCATCGAAACTTTCAAAGTCTTTAGTTCCACAAGCAGGGCACTGAATTCATTAAATCCATTATTTAAATCTAAATTATACAGCATATCTCTAACGAACAGGTTTTTTGAGCGTGCTTATACCCTCCATCTTACTCAAATGAGCAATGCTGCCCTTTATTTGACAAGATAAGGCAGAGAATACTTCCTGCCTTGATGGCCTAGATAGATATTTTTGTGTGTGGCAATCGCTATCAATCTCCACAGCCCTTAAGCCATGCACACTTCAAACGAGAGCGCTACATGGGGTTTGTCATTGTAGGAGCACAGAGGATATTTAGGCCCTGGGGTGAAGGTTGCCTCTCTAGAAGTAAGAGAACAACCAAGATGCTCATTCGCTTCAGGCACCTTAACAACATTTTCTGTGGATGCAAAGATCCCAACCTTCCATGCACATACATGATGTGGATGTTTGTTGTTGTTGTTGTTGTTGTTGTTTTGCCACTTCCAGAATAAACATTTCTGGATAATTTAATCACCCCCTATGCAATCTAAGATGTTAATGTCTTTCTTTCTTCAGTCAAAAAGAAATTCAAGTTTTTGAAAAAAAAAAAAAAAAAATCCAGGATTTTTCTCCATATAATGGACTTCAGTGGGGATCAATGGGTTGCAGGTCCAAATTGCAGTTTCAATGCAGCTTCTAAGGGCTCGACACAATCCCAGCAGAGGAATTAGAGTTTTATCTAGCGAAATGTCATTTTCTGAAAAAATACAAATTTATATACTTTTTAACCACAAATGCTAGTGTTAGGGGTGTGTGCAGGACGAGACGAGACGATAGACGAGGTGAACAATTAACAATATATTTAATAGAATTCTCCAATGAGGAACAAGGCAGGAACAGGCAGGAGCAGTTTCACACACATACACTACGTTAAAGACCGACAAAAGACTAAACTCAAAGACAGACTTATAAAGGCAAACTAATTATCAAACACAGGTGACACAGATGACTAATAATTACAAGGACAGGTGTAACAGATGACGGTGACGAGGGCTAAACCAAATGACAACAGAATGGCAGGGGGAGACAATGGGTGAAACCAATGACATAAACAGACAGAACTGTGACATTACGCCCCCCTCCGGAAAGGCGCGTCCTCGCGCCGTGGAAAAAAGAAAAAACGAGAGGGGCGGAAAAACCAGGATACCAGAGTCAATGAAGGAGGGGGTTCCGGCGGAGGACGCAACCCCCGGAGGAGGACCAGAACAAAAGTCCATGTGAAAAACCAGACAGTCCAGAGGGGCGACGACGGAGGGAGGAGCCAGGGAGGACATGGGTGGGGCATAAGGCAGGAGGAACCGACCCAGACCGCAGCCATGATGACGGCCCACTGTGGAGCCGACGGAGGGAGGAACCATGGTGGATGAAGGCGTGCCGACTCCATGGGGCCGACCGACAGAGGCGGAGCAGATGGAATAGGAGCCCGAGGCGAAGATGGAGAGCCGATGATCCGGGGTGACGCCGAGGATCCGGAGGGCCAAGGTGGAGCAGGCTCTGGCGCCCGAGGCGGAGGCGGAGTCCCGGAGATCCGCGGCGGAGCCGGAGCGACAGAGGATGGAGGTTGTGCCCGCAGGAAGGAGGAGTCCCAAGGAGCCGGTGGGACGGCGCGACGAGGCACAGCCGGAGGAGCAGAGTCCTGAGGAGCCGATGGGGTGACGACTGACCAGGGCGGAGCCGGAAAGACGATGGAGCCCGGTGGAGCTGGTGGATCGACGGGCGACGATGAAGAGGAGGGCGTCGAGAGCCATGGTGGAACCGCGGGGTCGAAGGGCCGAGGCGGAGTCCAGGACTCGGAGGCTGGAGGCGGAGCTGAGGAATCCTCCAGCCGAGACGCCGATGGAAGCTGGCAGTCCCGCGGCGAGCCCACTGCACAGGTGGTGGGCTGAGGGTGAGCTGGGGGACTGACTGCTGACCTGGGAGACTTGGGGCGGCTGGGCGGAACCAGCGGGAACTCAGGACTGCTGGGCGGAACCAGCGGGAACTCAGGACGGCTGGGCGGAACCAGCGGGAACTCAGGACGGCTGGGCGGAACCAGCGGGGACCAGGCAGATTCAGACAGACGAGGGCGGGTGGGAGGGAAGTCTATACAGGTCAGTGGCTCAGAGAAAAAGTCAATTAAGTCACATGAGTTGTCTTGGGCAAGATCCGAGAAGAAGTCTATTAAATCCCCAGAATTGGATCCAAGCTCACCCTCAGCGGTGGTGCAGTGGGCAGGGCTCTCTGTAGCCCTCTCTTGCTCCACGTCATACTCCACCGTCGCGGATGTTGATGCCGGCTCTCGCACCTGGTCAGATGGGTCAGGCTCTGTCGCTCTCGGCTCTGGCACTCCATCTGCGGTGGGCTCAGGCTGTAACTCCGCATGTCGGGGTGATGTTTGGCTGGGTTCTGGGTCGTGAGTGGGGTTGACGCCCTCCTCGATGACGCCGACAGTCCAGGGAGAGTGGCAGGACGCCAACACCCACTCGATGTAGTCCGGCAGGCTCTCTTGAGGACCCTCCCCGGATAGCAGCGCCTTGGTGGTGGAATTCAGTCCCAGGTGGTAATAGATGCATAGGCTGCTATCCGGGAAGTGGGAATGTTCTGCCAGGGAGAGGAACTCACGTGTATGGTCCTCAAGAGAGCGTTCCCCCTGCCTCAGGAGGATCAGGAGAACAGTAGGGTCCATGATACACCGAAAAAAAAATAAACACTGAGTAAAAACGAGAAAAAATAAACGCTGGGAAAACGTGCCGGGTAAACTGTTGGGGTCGGTCTTTCTGTTAGGGGTGTGTGCAGGACGAGACGAGACGATAGACGAGGTGAACAATTAACAATATATTTAATAGAATTCTCCAATGAGGAACAAGGCAGGAACAGGCAGGAGCAGTTTCACACACATACACTACGTTAAAGACCGACAAAAGACTAAACTCAAAGACAGACTTATAAAGGCAAACTAATTATCAAACACAGGTGACACAGATGACTAATAATTACAAGGACAGGTGTAACAGATGACGGTGACGAGGGCTAAACCAAATGACAACAGAATGGCAGGGGGAGACAATGGGTGAAACCAATGACATAAACAGACAGAACTGTGACAGCTAGTCTTGAACTAGCTCTGTGATGTGTGTCATGTTGGAAAGGTCACTTGTGGTTAGTTCTTTGTCTGTGTACTTCGTAGGGTAACTTTAAAATCATCCGACATCATTGTATCAACTTTTTTTGTAAAGGGAATTTGACTTTCTTTGCACGCTTTGTAAACACTGGGTCAGTACTTCTACTTAAGTTACACATGACCTTTCCAACCTAATTACGTAATGCATGAAGTCAAGGTAGTGCAAGACGAGCATTTGTGGTTAAAAAGTCAATAGATTTGATCCTTTTTTAGCAAAATGACGATCATTTCATTAGATAAGACCCTTATTATTTGGATGGGATCATGTAAAGCCCTTTGAAGCTGCATTGAAACCCATTGATCCCCATTGAAGTCCACTATATGTATGAAAAATCCTGGAAGGTCTTCCTCAAAAACCTTAATTTCTTTTCGACTGAAGAAAAAAAGACATGAACATCTTGGATGGCATAGGGGTGAGTAAATTATCAGGAAATGTTTATTCTGGAAGTGAACTAATCCTGTAAGGAGACTTTAAAAAAATCCATATCCTTGACAATAAAATAAAATACAATCAGGGCTTATATTAAAACCAAAATTAAAAAGTTAGAACATTAAAATCAGAATCAGAATCAGAATCAGAATGAGCTTTATTGCCAGGTATGTTTACACATACTAGGAATTTGTTTTAGTGACAGCAGCTCCACAGTGCAATAGAGTGACAGTGACAAGACAAGACATAGATTATAAAAAAAGAACAATATACAAGTACACAAGACAAAGTGCAAAGTGCAAAATAGCAAAAACACAATATACAAAGTATGCCATTACTAGGTACAGGTATATTAGGTGCAAATTTGGATGTAAGTAAGTATTAATAAATACTGAATAGATTAATAAAGTGTATAATAGTGCTGCATGTTCCTCGGCCCTCAGGCGCACGAGGAGAGCATAGCATTCCTTGGTCTGGTCGTGCCAGAACCAGAGGGAAAAATAATCCTTGGTCTAGTGTCAACTAGAACCAGAGGGAAAGTGAACCTCGGCCCTCAGGCACACGAGGTGCATCTCCTGTCTTGAGAGCTGCCAGACTAGGAGGGATGAGACTCTGGGCCTAGCTTTGTTGCTAGGACATGAGGACTGCGGAGCCAGGTGTGGCTCCGAGATCAAGTTCGTAGAACCTAACGAACGTGAGAGGTGAGGACCAACCCGCCGCACTGCAGATGTCCTGGATCAGGACACCTGCCTTCAGAGCTTTCGAGGCCTACAGACCTCGAGTAGAATGAGCCTTGACTGCCATCGGGGATAGGAGACCAGAGGACTCGTATGCAGTGGAAATAGCATCAACGATCCATCTACTGAATGTCGGTTTTGAGGCTGGGCAACCCCTCTTAGGGGGGCCGTAGCACACAAACAGTTGCTCTGATTTATGCCACAGGGCAGCTCTGTGGACGTACATGTCGAGTGCTCTTACAGGACACATAAGGTTATACTTCCGATGGTCGTGCTCCACGAATGGAGGAGGGTAAAACGCCTGTAGCGTTATGGGCTGTGGTGTTGAAGTTGGGACCTTCGGTACATACCCAGCTCTTGGGTAAAGAAACGCTTTGGCCAGACCCGGGGCAAAGTCGATATATGAGGGGGCCACTGAAAGGGCCTGAAGGTCCCCAACTCTCTTAAGAGAAGTTAAAGCAAGAAGCAGCGCTGTCTTTATAGTAAGCATGTGGTCTGAGATCTCCTCTATGGGCTCAAACGGAGGCTTACATAGAGCTTCTAACACCACAGCCAAGTCCCATGTAGGGACTCGCGGTCTGACTCGAGGCCTCAACCTGAGTACACCGCGGAGGAAACGTGAGACCAATGGATCTCTTCCCACTGTGAGGCCACCAAGAGGGGCGTGGTAGGCAGAAATCGCCACCACGTATACCTTCAAGGTGGAGTGGGTTAGCCCTGCGGAAAGACGAGTCTGCAAGAACTCCAGCACTGTACCAACCGGGCAGTTAACTGGGTCTAAACAGCGTTCGTGACATCATGACACAAACAGGTTCCACTTAAGGCTATATAGTTTCCTCGTAGAGGGAGCTCTGGACTGGAGGATGGTCCCACCAACCTCGGTTGAGAGACCAGCCTCTATGAGATGTGCCCCCTCAGGGGCCACACCCATAGTTTCCACATCTCCGGGTGGGGGTGGCATATTGCGCCCCCGGCCTGGGATAGGAGGTCCCTCCTGACGGGAATCTCCCACGGAGAGCCGTCTAGGAGGGCGATTATGTCCGAGAACCATACTCGGGCCGGCCAGTATGGGGCTACTAGAAGTAGCCGTACTCCAAACCGGCGTACCCTTTCCAGAACTCCCGGGAGCAGAGCGATCGGGGGAAATGCGTACAGACGAAGCCTCGGCCACGTCTGCACCATGGCGTCCAGTCCCAGCGGAGCTGGAGGCACTAGAGAGTACCAGAGGGGACATTGCGATGTCTCTCGAGTCGCAAAAAGGTCCACCTGAGCCTGTCCAAACACTCTCCAAATCTGCTTCACTACTTGAGGGTGAAGCATCCATTCCCCGGGCCTCGGCCCCTGCCTCGACAGGACGTCTGCTCCCACATTGAGACGTCCAGGTATATGGACTGCCCTCAGGGATAGAAGCTTTCCTTGTGACCACAGGAAGATCTGGTACGCCAACTTGTACAAGGGGCGTGATCGCAGACCACCCTGGTGGTTGATATAGTAGACTACCGTGATGTTGTCTGTTTGGACCAACACATGGCGGTTTCTTAGGTCCGGAAGGAAATGCTTCAGGGCCCGAAACACGGCCAGCATCTCTAGGCAGTTTATGTGCCACGACAGATGGTGGTCGCTCCATAGGCCTTGGGCTGAGCGGCCACTCATGACCGCTCCCCACCCGGTGAGGGACGCATCTGTCGCTAGCATGACGCGGCGACAAGGAGCTCCCAGCACCGGGCCCTGAGAGAGAAACCAGGGTTTCTTCCATAAGGCCAAGGCACGTAGGCATCGCCGCGTGACCTTGATCTTGCGGAACGGGTTGCCCCTCAGGGAAAACCCCCTGGTTTTGAGCCACCACTGCAGTGGTCTCATGTACAGCAGTCCAAGAGGTATCACGTTGGATGCAGCTGCCATAAGACCTAACAGTACTTGGAACTGTTTGACAGTGAGTGACAGACCTAGCTTGACCGCATTTACTGCAGTAAGGATCGACTCGATCCGAGCAGGTGACATTCGTGCCTGCATCGTGGTCAAATCCCATACGACACCTAGATAAGTGGTTCTCTGTAATGGAGATAGCACACTTTTCTTGGCGTTGAGTCTCAACCCCAGCTTTTGCATGTGGGCGAGAACAGCACCTCGATGCTGAACCGCCAACTGCTCTGAACTGGCTAGGATCAGCCAGTCGTTTATGTAGTTGAGTATGCGGATGCCCTGGAGTCGCAAAGGAGCCAGTGCAGCATCCACACACTTCGTGAACGTGCGGGGTGAGAGTGCTAGGCCGAAAAGAAGAACTCTGTATTGGTATGCTTTGCCCCTGAAAGCAAACCTCAGGAACTTCCTGTGCTGAGGAAGGATGGAGACGTGAAAGTATGAGTCTTTTAGATCTATCGTGACAAACCAGTCCTCGGACCTGATTTGAGACACGACCTGTTTGACAGTTAACATCTTGAACTTCAGTTTCTTGACTGAGCGGTTCAAGTGTCTGAGATCTAAAATGGGCCTCAGCCCACCATCCTTCTTTGGAACAATGAAGTACCGGCTGTAGAACCCGGACTCTCTGTGCTGAAGAGGGACCACCTCGATGGCCTCCTTCCTCAGAAGGGAGTTTACTTCCTGTTCCATTACCAGAGCCTGCTCGGGGCCCACCTCGGTGGGAAATACCCCGTTGAAAGGTGGCGGCGGAGCGCCGAATTGGATAGAATAACCTTTCTCTACAGTACGCAGGACCCATGCAGATACATTTGGCAGTAGTTTCCACGCTGCCAGACAATCTACTAAGGGAACCAGCCTCTCGAGACTGGTTTCTGGATTTATTTGAACAACTGATCCGGTGGCCTGTAACAGCGAACTGGCAGGACACACCTGAATCGGCTGTTCTGAAAGCCCCCGTGGGGGCGGCGAACTCTCTAGCTCCGCTACGTTTCCGGGCGGAGGGACCAGAGAATGATGTTCGTGGGAGACTGCCGCGCCCTGTAACACTGGCAGGGTTAGCTGACGAATCTCCTGAGGGCCTCGAGGAAGGGTGGCCACCATGTACTGTGGTGAACCACCAACCTCCCCGAGAGGGGCTGCCCTCACTGGCCCTGTGCCGCAGCAGTCAGGGCCGTTTGGCCGAGGACCTCTTGGACTGGAGGACGACCCTCAGATCAGCCCTCTTCCCAGAGGCCCCCGGCTTGGAGTGTTGCTTACCCCGCCCTCTAGGCTTCGCCGGAGGGGTACGGGTTGCAACACTCCTCTTTTGAGCTTCCCTGTGTGAGGAGCTAGCACACGGCTGGGGCTGCTCCCGTTCAGCCCCAGAGGAGTAAACGCGGCGAGGAAGGAATTTCTGGAATGCCGCCGCCTGCTTACGGGCCTCCTGGTGTCTGCTGACAACCGTGTCAACAGAGTCACCAAAGAGGCCTGTAGGATGCAGGGGGGCGTCCAGAAGCGTGACCCTGTCCTTCTCCCTCATCTCGGACAGGGTCAGCCACAGATGCCTTTCCGCGGCCACCAGGGCTGACATAGACCGACCCACAGCGCGGGCGGTCTCTTTGGTGGGCCGGAGAGCGAGATCTGCGGTGCGTCGCATCTCGGTGATGCTCACTTCCTCGCCGTCGTTAAACTCCTGCAGCAGGTCTGCTTGGTAGGCCTGCAGGACTGCCATCGTGTGAAGGCAAGCCCCAGCCTGACCTGCTGCCGTGTATGCCTTGCCCATCAAGCTTGATGTTACTTTTAATGGCTTGGTGGGCAAGGACGGAGCCTTCAAAGATGATGCCTGCCCCGGGGACAGATAGCCCGCAAGCGTCTGTTCAACCGGCGGCATCATCTTGTAGCCGCGCTCATTCATCCCAGCCACGTTACCGTAGTGATCAGTGGCTGCGGAGAACAAGCGGGCTGAATATGGTTTTCCCCAAGATCTGGCGATCTCATTGTGCAGATCTGGGAAAAACGGAAGGCTCCGTCTAGGATGTGTTGACTTGGTCCGCGGGAAGCGCTCATCTAAACGGCTTCTCTGCGGCTCATGGGTTTGCTCAGCGGGCCAATCGATGTTTAATTTGGCCACCGCATTAGTCAACACCTCCACTAGCTCCTCATAATGGGCCGATCGGGGGGGCGGTTGAACTGCGTCAAGGCTTTCCACATCAACCTCCTCGGAGGAAGACAGGAGAAGCCTTGACTCGTCCTCCTCCTGGAGGGAAGGAACCGCAGTGCGGGCTTCCACATCCAGGAGGAGGTCGCTAGATCCGCCAGGTGAGGAGGGAGATAGGGCAACGCCTGTCTCCATTCCCTCTAGCAGATCTAGTTGCGAACCCCACGAGTGCAGCTGCCGCTCCGCCTCAGCGGAAGCGGGGCCAGACCCACGGGGAACGCTGGTGAAAGCCCCCTCCTCGAAGAGGGCTCTCCGGGAACGAAGCACCCGCAGCGGAAGACGTTCACACTGCCGGCAGCCAGCCCCCTTGAGGGCTGACTGTGCATGCTCCGCTCCCAAGCAGACCACGCATAGGTTGTGTGTATCCCCACAAGCGATGAATCGCTGGCAAGGGGGAGCACACCGCCTATGTGGCTGCTCAACCGCTCTAAACTTTCTATTTAACTTTCCCCCTTTTGCTGACATACTGCTCAAATAAAAGTTGTACAAACTAGTACAGAAAAACAGCAGTATACAGAGACAGACACATACACTCTCGCTGAATGACAAAAGCTGACGCCGACATCAAACGCACGTGCTTTATACTTCCTGGTCGCTGACGTCACCACGTCGGTGACGTCACTCCCGTCATTTCATTGGTTGTAGACATGTTCAGAGTGCGGCCCGCCAATGGCGTTCCCCAAAGCGTTGATGACGCAGTGTTGAGTTCCCGGAAGGGAACTGTTCCGGTGTCTGGTTGTTTTGGTGCTCAGTGCTCTGTAGCGCCGACCAGATGGTAACAGTTCAAAGAGCGAGTGTGCTGGATGTGAGGGGTCCAGAGTGATTTTGCCAGCCTTTTTGCGCACTCTGGATAAGTAGAGATCTTGAAGGGTAGGAAGGGTTGTACCAATGATTCGCTCAGCAGTCCGGACTATGCGACGTAGTCTTCTGAGATCAGAATTGGTAGCTGAGCTGAACCAGACAGTAATTGAAGTGCAGAGGACAGATTCAATGATGGCAGAGTAAAACTGTTTCAGCAGTTCCTGTGGCAGGTTGAGCTTCCTCAGCTGGCGGAGGAAGTAAAGTCTCTGCTGGGCCTTTTTCACAATGGAGTCTATGTGAACATCCCACTTCAGGTCCTGGGAGATGGTATTGCCAAGGAACCTGAATGACTCCACTGTGTTAACAGTGCTGTTCATGATGGTGAGTGGGGGGAGAGCAGGGGGGTTTCTCCTGAAGTCAATAATCATCTCCACAGTCTTGAGCGTGTTGAGCTCCAGGTTGTTATGACTGCACCAGACAGCCAGCTCTTTAACCTCCTGTCTGTAAGCAGACTCATCACCGTCTTGAATGAGGCCGATGAGTGTGGTGTCGTCTGCGAACTTCAGGAGCTTAACAGAGGGGTCTTTAAAGGTACAGTCATTCGTATACAGGGAGAAGAGCAGTGGGGAGAAAACACAACCCTGAGGGGTGCCAGTGCTGATAGTCCGGGTGCTGGATGAGAATTTTCCCAGCCTCACTAGCTGCTGACTGTCTGTCAGGAAGCTGTTGATCCACTGACAGAGAGCGGTGGGCACGGAGAGCTGAGATAGTTTGGGAAGGAGGAGGTTTGTGATGATGGTGTTAAAGGCTGAACTAAAGTCTACAAACAGGATCCTCACAGAAGTCCCTGATTTATCCAGATGCTGCAGGTTGAAGTGTAAACCCATGTTCACTGCATCATCTACGGACCTGTTTGCTCGATAAGCAAACTGCAGGGGGTCCAGTAAGGGTCCGGTGATGTCCTTCAGATGAGCCAAAACAAGTTTTTCAAACGACTTCATGACGACAAATGTTAGCGCCACAGGTCTGTAGTCGTTGAGTCCTGTTATTTTGGGTTTCTTTGGAATGGGAATGATTGTCGAACATTTGAGGCAGTTCGGTACTTCACACATCTCCAGAGACCAATTGAAGATTAGTGAGAAAATGGGGGCCAGCTGGTCAGCACAGGTTTTCAGACAGGCTGGTGTCACACCATCAGGGCCTGGTGCCTTCCTTCTTTTGTTCTGTCTGAAGACCTGGCGAACATCTCTTTCACTGAAGTGGATTGTCGGAGTGGGGGAGAGCGGTGTTGTTAGGGCTGTTGTTGGAGGTGTGAATGGAGTTTTTTAAACCTGCAATAGAACTCGTTCAGATCGTCTGGCAGTTGCTGATTCTCTACCATGCAGGGGATGGTGTCTTGTAGTTAGTGATGGCTTTCAGACTGTCCCACACTGATGAAGAGTCACTGGAAGAGAATTGATTCCTTATCTTTTCAGAATAATTCTTCTTTGCCACTTTGATCTCCTTTTCCAGTGTGTATTTGGCCTGCTTATACAAGACACTGTCCCCTTTCCTGTAAGCATCCTCTTTGGCGTGACGAAGCTGTATGAGTTTTTCAGTGAACCATGGTTTGTCATTGTTGAAAGTTAAGGTTAAGTTAAAATTCTGCCTTTCATGACCCATATGACATAACTTCTTCAGAATGTGCTAATGGCTCTTTCCCATGCATTTACAATGAATGGGAACTAGAGCTTTCAAGTTTCAAAAAGGATGTGAAAGCAACATAAAAGTGCTACATATGGCTTGTGTGTTATATACCAAGTTTTCTGAAGTTCTATGATAACTCTGTGTGAAGACTTACATTTTATTCATTATACACATTATTCAACAAACTAATTTCATCTTACAAACCACTGTGGCCAGATCAAGTCAGCAAGTTCAACTTAAAAACAAGATCAGTCTGAGTTTTAAATCAGATCAAGCAATTATTTGAAAAGATCCAGAAATTAGGATTCATTTAAAAATTAAGCATTTCTATTTGTACTTCTACTTCACGCTAGAAAACTAGACAATTTCATGGTGCGTCTGTGTTATTTTTTAAGCTGAAGAACTCTAGTTTCTATTTTCTATATTGCAAGAAAAAAGAGCAAGCACATTTTCTGAAATATTTCATTCTAAGTTCCTCAAAAAAGTCAGCAATAAAGGTATAGAACAGAATCAGGGTAAATTGATGACAAAAATTAAGTATTTCTTTAATTCCCACAAGAAAACATTAACAAATTTGTTCCAATAGACTTTAGATTTTTGTCCATGCAAGAAAAAGTCAGAACCTCTCCAGCATTCTACATCCTTCAGGCTCAGATATAAGACCGCATCCTCTCAAGATGTCTTTCTCATGTCTCTCAGGTACTGAACACAATCACACTCCGTCCTGGTGCAGCTCACAGCAGAGGCTCTAGGGATATCCCAATATCTCTCTCCAACACAGCATACACTAGAATATTCTCACTAAATCTAGCTCTTTCCTTCCAACAACCAGTACATCGTCCTCAACTTCTGAAAACATGAATTACGCATGTATTACTTAATAGCAGTCGAAAAATATCCTCCAGACCCTGGCAGCAGGATTCACCATAGTGCCCTCTAGTGAGTTCACCACATAATACAGTTTAAATTTAAGCCCACTAAACTAATGTGGGGCACGAGAGACACTGCATACATAAGCAACAACAGCATAAACAACACCTTTTATGAGAACATGTATGTTTAAATGCAACACCTCCAGGTGATACCACATGCTCAGTCAGATTTCAGTCAGATTCCACGCTGACTAAAATACCACACAATAAATACGATCCATGTAGGATAAATAACCATTAATTAGATCCTCAGAATGTGACCTTGAGAATGGCTTAAACAAATCTTTAACATACTGTTCACAAAAGAAACTGATCTAATTAGCACAACTTTGATAAAGATGATTAACAAATGCACCCAGCATACCTGAGATTTCTCTGTAGAACAAATCTTCTATAATTATTTTTAGCATAGTTGGTTCAAATGTGCAAATGGTCTGTACTTTCCCCTTTTAAAAGTAATAAGAAACATAAAACAATTTCCACGGCAAATAATTGAAATCAAATCATCTTGTTGTAGTAAATATTTCATAGGTGTACTAGGAAATACAACACTTTTTCTCACCCCACATGCTGTGCACTTCAACTAGAATAGCTGAATAAAGAGACGATTAACATGTGTGAATTAGAAATGAAGAAAGAAGGCGAAAAGCCTTTAGTTTGTTAATACCAGCGGACTGTTGTCATGCGGATGTACTAAATGCATGTTGGCCTGGAGCACGTTGGCTGGGTGCAATGGCTCGGCAACTGTTAATATGACAAACCAGCGACTCGCTTGACATAGAGGAGCAATGAAAAATGGATACACAATCTGTTTGTCGCTGGCGCAGTTCCACCAGTCCCTTGTCCTCCTCATCTCTATAAGGACACCTAAGCCCTGCTCTATGGCAAGATGGAAACTTAGCTTGATGATAAAAGAATAAAAGCGAACGCTGTGAAAGATCAGCAACGTTGCGTATACTTTATTAAGAATATACAGCCAAAATCATGTAGCTGATTTACTCGGGACAGGAAGAGATGATTCTATTAGGATGACCTTTGACCTGTGTTTCCCCCAGCCAGAGAGGGTAATCAGTAGAGGGCTGTGAATCTGGTGTGTCCATTTTCTGAAGCGGGCATCCCTCAATCATCCAGTGAGGATTTAATGGGCTGACACGAGTAGGGTTGTCTTCCTTGTCAACAAGAAAAGTAATGGACACTGATTTCATAAAGGAAATGTCACTGTAGTGACCTTCATCTTGGACCACTGGAACATTGCTCCTTTGACATCCTTATCATCCTTCTGTCAAAGTCTTGACAACCTTCGGATATTATCTTGTGCTTGAAAAACCCAAAATGTAAATTCTGTCATTAATTACTCATCCTCATGTTGTTCCAAACCATGTTGATCTTCATTCATCTTTACAACACAAATTAAGATATTTTTTTAAATCCGAGAGCTTTCTGACCCTGCATTGACAGCAACGTAACTGACAAGAAAGGTAGTAAGGACATTGTTAAAATAGTCATGTGGCAACAGTGGTTCAACCCTAATTTTATGAAGCTACGACGATACTTTTTGTGCACAAAGAAAACAAAAATAACTACTGTACTTTATTCAACAATTTCTTCTCTTCCGAGTCAGTCTTCATTCATGTGAACATCTTAATTTGTGTTTCTAAAAGCAATGAAAGTCTTATGGGTTTGGACGATATAAAGGTGAATAATTAATGACAGAATTTTCATTTTTTAGTGAACTATTCCTTTAAAGGATTTGTTGCAAATATTAAAACTCTGTCATCATTCTGTCATCATTTGCTCACACTGATGTCTTTCTAAATCTTTAAGACTTTTGTTCATCTTTAGAACAAAAATGAGGATATTTTTAATATTCTTTTATCTTTTTTTTCTCTCTCTGTTTAAATCTAGATTAAAGGCACACATCTTCAGCCAAGCACTAAAATTATATCTGATAGAAATGGTACTAATTACACGATTATCTTTTCCTGTTATGAACTAACATATTTGCAACCTGATCTCATGATGAAAACATACCTGTGGGAATGTTTTCGCAAGACGCGGAATACATACCACCACATTTTGTAACATATTCAATGTGTCCATTGAGTGGCGCTAAAATAGTGTTCTTTTTTCCCTGAACAGATGAGAGTACATGTGGTACGTTTTATGCGATGTTGCTTTGTGGGTCATTGACGTATAAGGATTTTCAACAAGCAAATTTTAAAATGCAAAAACTAATAATATCTTTTGTAGTTGTTCAAACAATAAGAATGTTAAGAATGTTAAATTCATATTAAAATTTTAAATTAAGTGATTTTATTGTTTTTTTCAGCTTGATGAACTGGCCGCAGCCTTGAAAAATGTCATGTGGTGCGACCATGATTTATATTAAAATTAATTTATTCCCTTAACATGCTTAACATTTCTTTTATATGTTCTCAGTAATTGAAGTGTTTAGAAACAAAGTATTTGCACTACTTTTGTTTTTTTGCAAATAACGATTTCACATATTTGTTCTATAATTTCAGAATTGCCGCCTTAAATGTATTTAGCAGGCTTATTTTTTCTGTAAATTGCATAAAGCTGATAAAAAAGTTTTAAAAATACCATTTACTTAAGCATATTGTGGCAGTGATTCATATTTCAGCCACAGAAATTATATATATATTTTTTTATTTAATACAGTTATTGCTGTTATTGGTCGCACCACATGATGAGTGGTCGCTCCAAATGACACAAAGACCTTACATCTATTTAAAGAGATCTTATACAAAAAAAAAAGATTTAAACTTTTACATTTTATTCAAATTTCACAGAAATTTCATTTACACAAACATTAATAAACATTTTATAAAACATTTTATGTAAACATTCTTTATAAAACATTACAAATACTTCTTGATCGGAACAATCATGTATCAGTATGACAGCGATTAGTATGATCATAACTTAACATCATAAAACATCAAAGATTTAAGTAAACACTTACTTTCAGATGTAATAGTACAACTGATGAACAAACAAAAACTGAGGGGTATTTGCAGAACATGGCATTAAAATAGGTTTTTATTTTAACCCCATGTATTCTGGAATATTTCCCAATCTCGGCAGTTCAGTTTAGAGTAGCGGTAGAGTACCATTTCTCTCTCTGTTTCTTTTTCTGTCTCTCTAGCATCTCACTTGACTTGATATATGGAATTTTTACCAAAAAAGCATTTTCAAGTAATGAACAATACACACAAGCAACTTCATAATGCTTTATTTATAGTTTTAATAATAATTAAAAAATAAAAATACCTTTCTCTTCTCCTAGCAAGGTACTCTGCTCTTAGCCTGGAAAAATCCAGACCCTAATCTATTAAGATTAAGGGTCTGGCATCGAGCAATGAAAAGGGCCTAACTCAAGGGGCGGCACCAAGCATGCATTTGAAGCTCTCTCTGCACGCAATTGGATAATGCCACGACCAATCACAACAATACACGGTGTGACGTATCCTGAGCGACGGTGAACATATAAGAGTGGATTTCAATGTTATAACATAAACAATGTGACAAGATTAATATCTATTAATTACGACAGCCGAAACAACCTCATAAAACAATTTGGTCCGATCAAACTATTCATTATATCAACTAATATGTGGATGGACGCTAGCGTTTCATTCAGCAGTGAGACATATCATCCTGTTCATCCTTGTTCGTTAACATTTCTCGCCACTTCTTTTTTCTGCCGAATGCTATCTGGCATTGCCCGCTACGGATCTGTTCCTCTTCGTGGTCGCCAAGTTGCAGCGCCAAAAGACTGTATTTCCTCGCCTCTTTCACCTGGTCCTCCATAAGGGCGATCGACGGCGAGACCACAACCACCAGTGGGTTTTCACTAAGCCCCATACACTTAGCTACCAGCGGAGATAACTGATAGATTAAACTCTTGCAGTATCCAGTCGGCAAAACAGCAAAAACATCCTTCTTGCAAAGGAACGATTCGAGCGCGGTTTTATATGAAAAGCCGAGTCTAACTCGTTCATTGTAGCGGCCAAAGCCGTTTCACACAACTGTAGTCATCTTTCAATGTTTACTAAATTATTCCGGACGTCGCAGCACTGTTGTCATCAGCTTAGCTTGCCTCTGGCCCGCCTATATCAGATACACCGATTTGATTAGTTCCCAGAACTGCTTACATATTGCAGTAACATGCATCATTGCTCGATGCCAGAGTGTCTTGCAGAGACAATTTGAATTGTGCTCTCGCGAGACCTCTGGATTTCCAGGGTACTCTCCTCTTGCTGCAGGGTCAGAATTAACATGCTGCCTATGGCGAGTGTTTTTTTCCTTGCTTGACAGTGGCACCTGGTAAAATGAATTAAAATAGTTAAATGAACGAATGAATGAATGCATGCATGTATAATTATCAAACTGAAAGTACATGCTCTAAATGTTCTTTTTTCCCTCATATTGTACACAGATTAAATATAACCCATCTAAAATACAGATGTTCAAAAAATGACCCAAAATTGCATAAACTCTATTCCAGATTAGACTGAAATAAAGTATTTTATGTATTTAACCCATTAATTGAATATAAAATAAGAAGACCTGCCTATCTAAGACATATATCTAACATGAAAAACACTCTGCAGTGGTCGCGCCACATGATATTTGGTCGCACCGCATGATGTTTTCAAATTCATTTAAAATTTACAGGCACATGACTGGCCACCTAAAAAAATAAGCTAGCTTTTCCAAAAAATGCTAATATGAAATGTATAATAAAATATATATTTGAAGAGAAAACTTAATATTCATTGTTTTTTTTGAGGTCATACCACATGATATATAAATGTGGTCACTACATAACAGCTGTTAAAAAAGTATTCTTTTTCAAAATTTGAAAGAGAGTTACACACCTGCTTGCTGCTTCAGTTGCTCCTTGGCAGAATTGCAATATGATGCAACATCCTGTCCTTGAATGGATTTCAACATAAAAGTCCCAAAATGGTAGTTTCTTGATGGTCGCACCACATGATATTTTATAAAATGGAAACCATCGGACAACGTTTGTTTGTATATTATGATGGAAATATAAATACAAATGCTTTGCAATTTTATACACAATTACAAAACACTGCCAAAATCATGCCAAATAGTGCAGAAAATTCATTTTAATAAATTTGAGGTGATTTCAAAGATGTTTACCAAAAAAAAGTTATGGCCGGACGGTCGCACCACATGATGTTTTGACACTTCGAATAACAAAAAAATTACAAATAACTTATGTTTTTAGAAAAGTTAAAGTTGTTCCATATTTGGGAGAGGTACTTCTTACATATGGCATCTTTTTTTGCATTTAAACCAATTTTTTAACAGAAAAAAATAAATCGGACAAAAAATGTAGGCGTCACGTCAATGACCCACATTGCAGTTCTGACTTGAAATGTCCGTTGAGTGGCGCTACAACTCACTATATCTAAAAATGCAATCACAAACATGCCATTTTAACTTGTTTTAAATGTTGTCTCATCTTTCAGCTCTTTCATCGTGAGTCCTGTTTTTTACAGGATTTGTACCCAAGTATTCCACATCCTAAATCCAATTACTGCCTCTAGTGTTCATTTCTGTTGGAAACTGGAATGATATGTACTTATTGGTATGTATTTTGCGTATTTTGTGTCTTGCAGAAAAATTTTCACAGGTATGTTTGTAGGTATGTAAGTTTGTCATACGTTTATGTAGCATATTTGTTGTATCTGCTTTACTGAAAACATGATGTTAACTAACCACATAGCATATGTGACCCTGGACCACAAAATAAGTTTTAAGTAGCATGTGTTTTTAGCAATAGCCAAAAATACATTGTATGGGTCAAAATTATCGATTTTTCTTTAAAAAAAAAATAAATAAAAATGTTAAAATGTTGGGTTTACATGTTTTATGGGGACATTCCATAGGCGTAATGGTTTTTATACTGTACAAACCGTACTTTCTATCGCCCTACACCTACCCTACACCTAAACCTAGCCCTCACAGGAGATTGTGCAAACTTTTACTTCCTCAAAAAAACTCATTGTGCATGATTTATAAGCCTGTTTCCTCATGGGGACCTGAGAAATGTCCCCACAAGGTCAAAATCTACTGGTATTCCTATCCTTGTGGGGACATTTGGTCCCCACAACGTGATGAATACCAGGTACACACATACACACTCACACACACACACACACACACACACACACACACACACACACACACACACACACACACACACACACACATATATACGCACACGTACATGCTTTTGTTTCTGTCAGGTCAAACCACACATAGCCTCTGTTCTCTAACACTGTTAGGACTTGACAAGACAGACAGGCATCAGACAAAAGGTCAGAACCGTAGGCCAGCAGACAGCTGAGTGGAAGTGATGTGTCCCGCAGGTGGCTTTGAAAGAAACTCCCCCACAGAATCTTTTAAATAGCCTAAAACCAACTGCTCACACTGTTCCACAAACATACCGGTCAGCAACACTCCAGCAGGCTCCCTGCAGGCCCCAAACTTTACAGAGAAACTCGATAATACCTGGAGAAACTTATTCATTAGCATTTCTGGTTCTCTCAATGGCAGTTGCTCAGCTGGTGTGTGACCCCACAAAACTATGAAGAAAAATGAAACAAAAGCACGCATATCAGTCTCAAATGGGTGCTCGACTAAAAAGCAACAAGTACAAAATAAAGCGTAAAGTCGCCAACACCAAAGCTCCAAAAAAATACCAAAAATATATATATTTGATATTTTTTGGGAGCTTTGGTGTTGCCGACTATACACTTTATTTTGTACCCCACAAAACTATGCAACCTGCTCGCTGCCATCTTGTATCATGAGCGCTAAAGAAATGTGAGTATTGCTTGCGCGTACAAAACTTAAGATGGAATGCTGTGAACACCTGTTTAGTTAGATTATTAAAGGAAAAAATCACCAAAAAAATAAAATTTTGTCATTAATAACTCATGTCGCTCCAAACCCGTAAAACACTAATTTAGATATTTTAAATTAAATCCAAGAGCTTTCTGACCCATGCAACTGACACGTTCAAGGTGCAGAAAGGTAGTAAGGACATTGTTAAAATAGTCACATGTTAAATGTGACATCAATGGTTCAATCTTAATTTTATAAAGCTATGAAAATACTTTTGTGCGCAAATGTGCAGGTTTGTAGTGACATGAGGGTGAGAATTTTCTTTTTCTTTTTTTTTCCTGTTTTATCATCCATCATGTCAAAGTCATGCATCCAGAACCCTAAAAAGATCAATAAGGCAGGACCACAACCAAATCAATAGACAGTGACTATCATATGTTTGATCCGCTGTGGAAAATGGCATTTTAAAGTCAAACGGCTCTTATTCTGCATGTCTGACGCAAACAAACACTGATGCAGAACCAGGTAGGATGTGTGTCTACTGCTCAGCTATAGTCTGTCATTACATATGCTGGCAAATGTTACACTCTGCAACCAAGATTTATACCCCTAACTCACATTACATAGACACACACATTCAAATCCACTCCCCACCCCACACACAGATGAACACCTGCATAAACAGATGTTTCACAGCAAGAGAACTGGTGCAATTCCAAAAAGTTATTTTTGAAAATTTCCACTCAAACGCATCAACATTTAGTCAAGGACAATTGAATCGCTCTCACTAAACAAACCACAATTACCACAAAAGTGTGTAATCACAGTAGGATAAAAAAAGACGTTTCAGTGAGTTTATTCCATTGCGCTTTGAGGTTTTCACTAAGGCTGAGGGTCAAGGCTAAAAGCTGAAATTGGTTTAATTCAGACAAATAACTAAACATTTTTTTGAGAAATGTCAAATTAGAAACGTTCAAAATGTCCGAATGACTTTTGCCACAACTATTTAGAAAAGCCAGCAAACGTGTTGCGTGAAACCGGCGTCAAACTGACATTAATTTGATATGAAGGTCGTAAAAGGGGAAGCGATAACTTGATGATGTTGAAAACGTTGTATGTTATCTAGGTGCTGTATCCGGTGCACTTCTCTTTATCTGAGATCTGTGGCCACGGCTAAATAAAGAGGTAAGTATACTTATGACATTGCCCCGGGCTGATCTGGGGAGGCTCTCCTTATCAGAACACTGCATATCTGATCGCTGTTTCTGGCTGCTGGAAAACCACAAAAACAAACGTTCAAAAAAAAAAAAAAAAACTGAGAATATGAGATAGTATGTTTCTTAGATACTCTTGTGGGTGGACAAGAGCACAACAGAAATACATTTATTCAAGGAACTGGGACTGGTTCTTCTATATGTCAGTTTTAGGTTAAATTATTTAGATAAATCTACAACACTAGAGAGGCAACCCAAATACGTCTGACAGTCAGGAGGAAATTCACTGAGAATGAGTTGTGGACACAATTGCAGCATTTCAGTACCCAAATTATTAGAGAAAACTTACTCTGATTCAACCCCAAGACTTCTAAATCGTTCTACATCGCTCCAGAAGTACCGACCCAGTGTTTACAAAGTGAACATGCAAAGAAGATCAAACACGCAGTACAAAAAAGGTAAAACATCGATGTAGAACGATTTTGAAGTTGGAGAAGAAAATGTTTTTTTGTTTTTTTTTGACATTCCCTAACTGCCTTGAACCGGAATACACAGAGTTCATGCAGAGCTAGACAAGATGAGCATTTGAGGTTAAAAGTGTATAAATATTCACTAGATAAGACCCTTTAGAGGCCTTAGAAGCTGCATTGAAACTGCATTTTGGAAGTTCAAACTCACAGGCACCATAGAAGTCTACTATATGGAGAGAAATCCTAAAATCTTTTCTCAAAAAACATAATTTCTTTATGACTGAAGAAATAAGGCCATGAACATCTTGGATGACAATGGGGTGAGTAAATTATCTGTAAATTTTTGCTTGGGAAGTGAACTTCTCCTTTGAGGTAATTTAAAAAGTGACCAAATTAAATTTAAAAGCCATAGCACATAGTTCTGTGTAGATAGTGGCTAAGCTGCATTTTAGGTGGTAAATGAATGCAATGAATTAAAGAATACAAAAGGGACACAAGTATTTAGTGAATTTACCCCTCAGACTTCACTAATTTACATCTTTGTAGCATAATAATGAAGCAGTTGCACATTGTCAGGGTCATAGTGGGTGCAGAACTGGTGGAGGCCAGCATGAATTATGGGACGTTTGCCTGCATGTGGCATCCATTTGGAGCCTGTGTGTCACCTTCCTCCTTAATAACTCCCATGACCTGGAGAGAGTCACTTTGGTAATCCTCTGATAAATCAGTGTTAAATGTCATGCGCCTTACAAGCGGAGGGTGGTTGAGAGTGTCTGTGACTTCTGATGGCCCACAATGCAGTATTACACCTCCTCACACACGCGCAAAAATTAACTTTAAACATTTTTTTTTTTTGCTTTGGTACAGGGCTCACGCTGAGGCTCGTTCGCACTGTTGCTCCAGAGATAAAGATTTGAAAAAAGTTAATTACTTAAAATAGCTGTTCCCCTGCCAGGCTGCCAGACATCAAGATATGAAGGAAATCAACTGCACTGTTGTGCCAGAGATGTGAGGAAATGTGAGAGGGTGGGCTTATTATCTAATTTAATAAGTGCAGAAGTGCACTAACCAATCATTTCGGTTTTCTGGGCTTATATGTGTATCACTGAAAAAAAAAAAGATTTTGATTCTTTCAGTGCAATTTTACAAATTGGTCCAAATGCTTCATCCCTCACAAAAATGACTTTTCCTATTAACATTGCACTTTCAGTCTTGTTGTTTCTGTCCATCAAATGTACTTTTTTGATTAGTGTTAAAAATGAAAAACCTTTCTGATGCTGTGGTTAACAGTCCCCTGAACTCACACCATCAGCACTGTCTCAGCCCACAGTTCATCTGTCAAGAAAAGAAAAAAAGACAAGCGCTGACTTGCTAACTTGAAAATTGCCAGTTCTGAGGTGCCTTTCCCAAAGCATAGTTAGCCAACTATGGTCACAAGCTCTGTCGACAAAGTTCTTATGTTTTTTTAGGAAACAGTCATGACTTACAGTACTAGTTAGTTTCTCCAACAATGCATCACACTATGGTAGTTAAGCAGCAGGTTACATTGTTGTTTAGGAAACACACCTCTAAATTACTTTATACTACATTCATGAGTAAGGTCAAACAAAAAGTGTCCAAATTCGAGTAGTATTTTACTTTTTCGAATAAGTACTTTAGAACAAACTTAATACAAACTCATTGACACCGCTTTGTTCATTCTTAAAGTGAACTTTTGCCTGTATGGTGGTTTTGGACTATTTTTTGACTACTTTTGGAAAATTAAAAAGCCACTTTTTCCAACCCATTTTTATAAATGCTATATGTCTTACACTTTTGTTCAAAAAGCATCCTAGAATCGGTATTGCTACGTGCAGGTTAGTCTTAGCTTCAGACCGTTGGCTGGACCTCTGATGCATACAGCACAGAAAATTGGAAACACTTTAGGAGTTTCGAAGTCGTCATCGGATTGGTTAAATTAGGGATTTCCGGGAAACGTGTGTGACGTTTTTTAATATCCCACCAGGAAACAAAGATCCTGTGACGCCAAACCCCCTCATAGAAGAAGAAAACTTTTGAGTTTACAACTGTGACAGTGAGCGCTTATCAGGATCAACTAAATGCTGGATTTTAAAAAGAAGGGTACGACGGGGCTAAAGGCGAACCAGGGTAAAAGACGCCTTGGATATTATTTTCCTCTAAACCACTAGATGGCAGAAAACATGGTGTAGCCCTTTCCAAAACATCTGCTTTTCAAGATACACATGCTTTTACCCCGTGTGTAGGGCAAAAGGCCCCCCTTGCCACCTTATACATTCAAGATTTTTAAACAAAATAAACAACTTGTATGATTTATTTTCAACATATGTTGCTCCATGAATGTTCAATACAAACATATATATTTTCCTGCAATCATACACTTTGGGTGCAGTAATTTTTTTTTTTTTTTGCCGCAAAGAGTCTTTAAAATAAGTCTATGAGTTTTACTGTTATTGTGGCGACATTTTCAAACCCATAAACATGAGACGGCAGAAAACGAAATGTGATTGATTGCTTTACCTGTCAGTCATATAGCCTCTTGGGCAGGCCTTGGTCATTCAAAGGGGCCACGGTTCCCAGACCTTCTGAAGGTCTGGCTACGCAAGACTACGTGTAGGTAAACTCATGGCTTTTATTGAAAAACATCTGCCATCAGTACTAACACGAAGGCCATTGCAATTTTATTTTCTCCCACCCTAATACTGTACAATTTCACAAGTTATATCTCCTAATGGCACATAAATAGAATAATTGTTATTTATTACTTCAAATGGCCATCAGGCTCATTCCTGCCTCAAGCAGCAGATGTGGTTTTTATTCCCAAGGAAAGCATTAACTGATAAAAATGTGTACCTTGAATGCATTGGGAGTCACTTTGGTGTCTGCCACATGCATAAATATTAATGTCAGGTGGTCTCTTCCTGTCTAAGGGGGCGGTTCGTGGTTAGAATAAACTGCAGTGAGGACCTATGAGACAACAGAGTTTGAATCCTGGTTCTGGAAGAACATTTCAACCCTTAACCCAACCCTAAAGGTGGAGAATGCAGTTTCTGCGCTGTTGGTGTCACCTATAATTATAAAATTATAAAAAATAAAGCATATTTTCAAATATTTTCAAACCCTTACGATTATTCTTATCCTCACAATATCGTACTATTACAGCTGGGGCTTGATAGTTATAGGGTTAGTTCACCCAAAAATTACCTTTAAAATCAAATTGTTAGGTATGCTGTTCTAGAACCAACAAGTAAACCTACTTTAGTAAACCAATCCTTGGCCCATGTAAACCCCAGTAAAGGTCAGAAAATATTGGACAGTCAAGACAAAATTAGTTTGCATGCACAAGAACCCTAAAAGTGTCAGAAAGCACCCCGAAGGTCGTGTTCACCACCAAGACAAGAGAACGCTGCAGCCCACTGTTATTTCACAGCTGACTACACTTGGGAAAGGATCAAACCTGCTAGGTGAAAACGAGCGAAAGCCACAACCATGAAGCATAATTCAGCTGTCCATTTGAGTTTAACTCAACCTTTAACACAGGGAGACCAGCATCCTATTTTCCCGGGAACTGACAATGGGAAGAGGTTACAGTGCTACTTATTAGATGGCTGTTGTAGCACACAGTTATTAATATTGATTTCCTCCTCAGGGAATATCAATTCTGTTCTGCCGCTGCATACATATAGTAATGATGGGACTTAGCCTTCAGAGAAAGGCTCGTTGCGAAGTCAGCAAACTGCAACAAAACAAAGACATACTCTTATATAAACAAGATAATATTGCAGCACAATCATCCAGCACGATACACACACACAGCAGTTGTGACAAATTCACACCGGCCATATCTGAGTGTTCCCTTATTGCATTTCCTCTTCACACGCAATCATTTGCAACAGCAAACATGCAATTATTGATACTTCTGTCACACAATAATAGCATTGTTCTGTCTCGAGAATGGGACATGTTGACATCCAATTGTATCATTATTCAATTCCCACGGTGTTTCCCGACAGAAGTAATGCAGGCGGCAGCAATTCTTAAAGTTGGGTGCAATATTCCCAGGAAGGTGTGCAGTGCTATTTATTCAAAATCATTCAATCATAATGTCACGGGTGTTATAGTATGCGTTATTTCTCAAGGTTTCCAGTCTGTGTTAGAATGAGAGGTATTCCATATTTTCCTTACAGATGAGGGCAGTTTATCTCACTTTATGAAAGTCATTCTGAGAGGGGAATTTTATCATATGGAGGAAAGGTGATAACTGCTCTGGGGAGGCTGGAGGTTATGATTGTGGTATTTTTTTTGACACTTATGGCTATACGTGTACCTGCGTGTATTCGCTTTTAAAAGTGATGATAAAGTGAGATTATAAACCATTTTTATCATAATTCAAAAAAAGAAAGAAAAAAGCACATGGCTAGCATACTCAGGAATGGCAAAAGCCTGCTTTTGATTTACATTTGTGAGTCTGACAGATCAGCAATCCTGAGGGTTGAATTCACAGTTTACAATCCACTCACAAACCAGATAAACTAAGCACTGTGCTAAAAGAGTGTCACAGCATGTATAGTCAGTGCAAATGCTCCTACTTTTTATGTAAAACAATAATAGATAAGTTCTAGTGATTTTTCATGCTTCTTTCTTTACAAAAAAAAAAAAAAAAAAAAATTACTTGGTCGGCAAACTGCCTAAAATAAAGGTTTGATGGTTTACAGTTTGAAAATTACTTCAGAAATTAAGATGGTAATAGTATTTTACAAAAGAACTGTATTGTGACAATATACTTTATCATTATTATAAACACCTAGTTCTGTCATGAAACTCTAGATGACGCAGGCTGACAGGTTATTAACATAACTGATGATATCACGTTATACGACTTTGCACAAGCTGATTTGTTCATTTTGCGTACACGACCAATGAGCTTGCAGCTTTCAGCTATTTAAACGGCTGGTAGCATTCACTTGGGAATTTCGCAGCACACTTTCAGAGTTCCTCTGAAACCCTCCACCTTCCCCAGCTCCACCTGTATAGATCTGCTACGGGTTATTTTATGTTATTTGTGCAGCAGCAGTATGTCTTAAATACTCACTGCACCGTATCGCCATATGCTTTGGCAGTAGCAAGTTCTGTACTTGCTTGCAGCAGCAGCAGCAGAAATAATCTACAATTACAGCAATAACCAACAGCAGCAGTAAATCAGCAGCAGCAGCGTAGCAGATCTATTCCGCCAAGACCAAATACATTAACATTGTCATATTCATTACCTTATCCATGATAAACTTTTCCGAAGGTTGACATAACAGAAATGTTAATAAACGTTTTTTCCAAAAACACAAACATGTACATTCATGCAGCTTGCATATTATTGTAGCCCAGTTTGTATTGAATACAGTATCATCAGACTTTAGACTTTAATATGTTTTTAAGATTCTGGAAAAAGCACAAATGTCAGGACATGTCAAAACTTCTCCAGGGCCCCAAAACCCCCTCGGAACCCAGAGGGTTAATATTTGATTTAATAAATGTGAATGTGAAGATTGTTTTAAGTTCATATTGTAAGTATATTTCCTTAAACTGTCACTCCCTATTTTGAACATAGATGTGAAAATGCACTATCCAAGTTAAATTTGTATAATTCATGAACAAAAACATTTTGTAATATGATTTTCATGCACAATTTCCATGGTAATGCAATGTCTGATTTTAAAATGGCTTTCAAAGAATGAATTTTGAGATTTTAAGTTTTCAAGTGATATGTATATATATTTTTTTATTATTATTTCTGGGGGAAAAGGCAATGAAGAAAGTCTTTTTGTGAAAGAGGTCTAAACCTCTGTTATGATGTAGATTTTTTGGGTGCACTCTTGTCATAAATTAATCTATTACTTTTACATAATTTGTAACACAAAACTGTTGTTATTTTTTAAAGTCAAATAATTGTTAAAATTGATAGCTCTCAATTACACAGTAATTCTGAATGATTTGGTTAAATGGTTAAATATTAGAAAAATAGAGAACAATTTCCTACAGACATCAGTAATATTGGTATCAGTATTACTCACCTTCAGCAATAACAACACATATAAAAATATACTGTCGTATGTTGTTTGTACATTCATTTGAAGATTGAATGTGAA
>NC_133380.1:24944307-24966807 GCF_049309525.1 Garra rufa
TCTCTCACATCTTCCGATCCTGCAGCGAGTGCTCTGCTGGCTTTGAGCCAGGGCGAGCAGGAGGCTGAGATGGAACAAGATGATATCTCTGAGTCCATACAGCCCCCTTGCCCCGCATATGAGGAGCTGGTGTCTGTCATGGACCGCGCGGCTACCCGTTTAGATCTACAGTGGAAGCCCGCTGGGGAAGAGGCCGCTCTGGGCAGGCTGGACGAGCGGTTTCTTCCCGGCTATGACAAGCCAGCTCCCGCGAGCCTCCCATTCCTTCCCGATCTCCATAAAGAGATCGAGAAGGCATGGGACAGGCCATATTCGGCCCGCATTTACCGACATCAGCATGTGAATTATGCTGATGTCGAGGGAGTGCTGGAGCACGGATATGCGTCGATGCCCCCCATCGAGCAGACGTTCGCGAACTATCTCTCGGGGGGAGGGACATCGACCCTCAAGGCTCCGACCCTGCCTTCCAAGCCGCTTAGAGAAACATCGCGGCTGAATAGCAGGGCATATGCGGCAGCGGGCCAGGCTGGTGCTGCTCTGCACACTGTAGCGGTGTTGCAGGCGTACCAGGCTGACCTGCTGAAAGATCTGGACCGTGGTCTGGGGCTTTCCCCGGAGGAGGTGGCCGAGCTGCGCCACACCACAGATCTCTCTCTGAGGGCCACCAAGCAGACAGCGACCGCTGTGGGCAGGTCCATGTCGGCTATGGTGGCCACAGAGAGACATCTGTGGGTGAACCTGGCGGACATCGAGGATAAAGAGAAACGCTTTCTCCTCGATGCGCCGGTTTCGCCCTCTGAATTACTCGGCACATCCGTCGAGGCGGTGGTCGAGAGATTCAGAGAGGCGAAGGCGCGCTCGGCGGCGTTCAAATCATGCATTCCTCGCCGGTCCACGCCCCCACCCGAACACCGGGGAAAACCGGGCCCGTCCTGGTTCAGGGATAACCAGAGACGAGGCCAGGTCGCCAGTGTGGCCACTCGGGGCCCTCCCCCTGGGAGGAGTCGGTCCCAGAGGAGACGTGATGCGCGGCATAGGAGAGAGGATCTACGGGAAACGATCCAGCGCCGCCGTAGTGGCAGGCCTGGGGCGGGCACCTAGAGTCTCCTCTCCGGTGCCCCTCACTTTCGTTCGGCCACCTGCCCTTTCTTTCCCCCTCACAAGACTCTGGGGCTGGGCCAATGATGATACTTCAATCTGATGGCCCAGCAGGTGAACTATAAAGACACTTTTTATAAATAAAAATGTTCAACTATGTATGTGTATGTTTCCTTTTTTCTGCCAGCTTTGCTTGGGTGATTTTTATTGCAGTACTTGAGCTCTTCTTGAGCTCTACTGCCACCAAGTGCCGAGTGTAGTCAGGTCTCCCCTCGTTTAAAAGAAAAACAGTGCGCAGAGACCTCCACTCGTGGAAAATCCCTCATGGGTTAAGCGTTGTCAGGTTTTTTAAAAAAAAAAAAACCTCCGCTAAGAGTAAGCTTGGTACAGAAATGATCTAACATACATATACATACAAATATGTAAAAAAAAAAAAAAGCCCCGCTTTGAAGTAAAAATCCTATATATTTAGCTGATAGGCCCTTTCTGGGCCTCGCTAAAATTATTCTCTGGTATTGTGACTGAAACCCAATCTGCCAGAACTGAGTGTAGCAGGCCTAGAAGGCCTCCTCTCTGTGATATCCTCTATATAGGGATATATAAATACTTCTTAGCGCTGAATGTAGCCAGGTCATTCTTAGACCTCCATTCATGAGAGCTTTTTTACTGGATTGAGTGTTGCTAGGCTCCCTCTATGTGAGGTATTTCTGTTAAGCCTCCACTTTCCAGAAATGCAGGCCGAAAAACACAAGGTTAAAGGCAGCTTGTGAACCCTTTTTCGTGGTCCTGTCACTATAAGCGTGGAGTGTAGTAAGGCCTCCCTTCCCTGAGAGGGTGTGTATACCAAGGCCTCCACTCGATAGAGCTTCCTCAGTTGAACGTCGTCAGGCTTGTTACGCTCGAGAGAGCTTGTAACCATTAAAGCCTCCCTCACTGAAAGCTCCGCTTCCGGGTTTTGCTATCGCCCGGGAATAATACAGGTGTTTTCCTCGCGAAACGCTTAGAGCACCTTCTCAAAACCACGTTAGTGGTGTCTGCTCACACAATGGTTTTGAGCATTCCCTAAAATCCACACGAGTGGTAAGTGCACTGATAGGCACTTTACTAAAATCCATATTTATGGTGAGGATCCCTCCCGTAAAGGCAGGGTCCTTCTTCAAATCCCTCACGGGTTGGACCACACAGGATAAACCTCCGTGCCCATTCTTCGAGTTGGTTCCAAAACCCTTAAGTTTTTTCAACTCCTTTGATAAGCACAGTGTAATAGGTCTCCCCTCTGTCACAGCCAACAGTACTGAGACCTTCACTCTCACAGTTATAGCAGCTAGCAGGCCCATGAGTGCCTCGCTGACTATTTTTTGGGGGAAGTGCAGTCTTCCACTCACCAAAAACTAGTGTTGTAGGCTTCTCTCCCTGGAGATGTAGTCTCGGAGCCTCCACTACACAGAGCTAGATGATAAATGAGAATTTTTCATTATTGGCGCTGACTGTGAGTATCTGCCTTTTCTTGAGCGTCGAGTGTAGTCAGGCCTCCCCTCGCCTAGAGCGTTTCCTGAGGCCTCCACTCTGAAGAGTTTCCCTAGGGAGAGCGTCGTAGGCCTCCTCTCGTTTTAGAGAGTCTTTCTGCTGAAGCCTCCCCTCTCCAGAAGCTCCGCTTTCAGGCTCTGCTATCGCCTAGAGACTGCAAATCTGGTGATCCTCGCTATGCTCAGGGCACCCATTCAAAACCACATTTGTGGTGTTTGCTCACGCAAGTCTTTGAGCACTCGCTAAAATCCACGTAAGTGGTAAGTGCACCACTTAGGCACTTCACTAAAATCCATACTTATGGTAAGGTTCTTCCCGTAAAGGCAGGTTCCTTTCTGAAATCCTATACGGTATGGACCACGCAGGGCATCCCTCCGTGTCCATCTTCTGAGTTGGTTTTTTCAAAAACCTTTTAGTTTTTCCAACTCCAATCCAGATAGCACTGCTAGCAGGATTGAGTGTCGATGCCTTTCTGGCCTCCACTCTCCAGAAGAGCTCCAAAACGAAGGTAATTCTGTCGCACAGGCTAGTCAGCCTCGCGGATGACCTTCAGGTTTAGAGCGTAGATAGGTCATAAGACCTCCGCTCTCAGAGTTCTTCTTTGCTAAGCACGGAGGTGTGTTAGGCTCCCTCCTTGAAAGCCTCCACTCTCCAGACTCCACTCAGGTAGTACTGTCGCATGGGCTATTCAGCCTCGATGGACACCTGCAGTGTTGAAGTGTAGCAGGTCTTGGGACCTCCACTCTTAGAGTCCTTCTGCTGCTCGCAGAACATTGCCAGCCTGAGTCCTTCGTTGCCTCCAGAGACTCACTAGAAATAGGCGGTCCGACTGCACAGGCTATTCAGCCTCACGGACCACCTCTAGTATTGGGTGTAGATAGGTCACGGACCTCCATCCTTAGAGTTGTCCTCTGCTGGGTGCAGAGTGGTACCAGGCTTCTTCTTTTTACCAAAGCCGCCACTTTGCAGAAACTCCACTCAGGTAGTTCTGCTGCACAGGCTATTCAGCCTCGCTGACTACCCTCAGTGTTGAAGTGAAGTGGGTCACGAGACCCCCACTTTTAGAGTTTTCCTTTGCAAGACACAGAGTGCTTTTCTGGCTTCCTTTGAAGCAGTCACTCCTCTGAACTCCCTGTAGGTTGTTCTGCTGCACAGGCTACTCAGCCTCACTGACTACCCCCAGGTTTTGAGTGTAGAGGTGCCGCGGCACCTCCATTCTTAGAGTTGCACTCTGGAAGGCACAGAGTGTTGCCAGGCTTCCTTTCGGCGAAGCCTCCACTCCTCAGAAATCTCCATAGCCGAGCTAGCCGTGGCAGGTCACTGGGCCCCAGCGACTCTCGCTGAAGCAGGGGTGATTTTCCTTCCTGACTCCTCATTCAGTCAGTTTGATCACCTATCCCTCGGCATGGCGGTGTTGGTATAAACGTTCCCAAAGTGTCCACCAGGACGCAGCGTAGAGTTCCCTCCGGAAGGGAACGTCTAGGTTACGTATGTAACCCCTGTTCCCTGAGGACAGGGAACGAGACGCTGCGTCTCGTTGCCATGCCTCGG
Organism: Garra rufa; assembly: GCF_049309525.1. Taxonomy (NCBI): domain Eukaryota; kingdom Metazoa; phylum Chordata; class Actinopteri; order Cypriniformes; family Cyprinidae; genus Garra; species Garra rufa. The sequence goes on from NC_133380.1 coordinate 24,948,484, forward strand.
GCCCTGCTCAGACCTCCGTCCGACAAAAAGATGGTGTTGTGCTCTCAGGCACCTGCTTTTATACTAAGCAGGCACCTGCTGATGACGTCACGGGCTGGCGCCGGCCAGTGTCAAGTTCACTGTCGTTATTCTATACCTCGTTTCAGAACCGGTCACGCTGAAGGCAGTTCCCAAAGTGTCCACCAGGACGCAGCGTCTCGTTCCCTGTCCTCAGGGAACAGGGGTTACATACGTAACCTAGACGTTCTATGTGAATGCCAAGAACTTGATTAGACTTGAATTAAATTAATTTGCAATTCCGACTTTTTTCCTGCAATTGCGAGTTTATATCTTGTAATTCTGACTTTTTTTCTCGCGATTGCGAGTCTATATCTTGCAATTTTGACTGTTTTCTCACAATTGCAACTCTATATCTCGTAATTTGATTTTTTTTCTCGCAATTGTGAGTTTATATCTGTAATTCCAACCTTTTTCCTGCAATTGCATGTTTATATCTCGGAATTCAGACTTTTTTCTTGCAATTGTGAGTTTATATTTAGCAATTCCTATGTTTTTCTTGCAATTGTGAGTTTATATCTTACAATTCCGACTTTTTATTCCTACAAATGCTAGTTTATATCTTTCAATTCCTAAGTTTTTCCTGCAATTGTGAGTTTTATATCTTGTAATTCCGACTTAGTTCCTGCAATTGCGAGTTTATATCTCACAATTCCGACTTTTTTCTTGCAATTACGAGTTTATTTCTTGCAATTCCTAAATTTTCCTGCAATTGCGAGTTTATATCTTGCAATTCCGACTGTTTTCCTTCCAATTGCAAGTTTATATCTCACAATTCCGACTTTTTTCTCGCAATTCTGATTTTTTTTCTTCTTCTTTTTGCAATTATGACATTTTCCTGCAATTGCGAGTTTATATCTGGCAATTCCAACTGTTTTCCTCCCAACTGCAATCTCACAATTCTGACTTTTTTCTTGCAATTACGAGTTTATTTCTTGCAATTCCTAAATTTTTCTGCAATTGCGAGTTTATATCTTGCAATTCCGACTTTTTTCTGTCAATTGTGAGTTTATATCTTGCAATTTCAACATTTTTCCTGCAATTGCGAGTTTATATCTTGCAATTCTGACTTTTTCCTGCAATTGCGACTTTTTTCGCTCAATTGCAAGTTTTTTATCTTGCAATTTCCAAGTTTTTTTTCCTGCAATTACGAGTTTATATCTCACAATTCTGACTTTTTTCTTGCAATTGCGAGTTAATATTGCAATTCTGACTTTTTCTGCAATTCCGACTTTTTTTTATGCAACTGCAAGTTTATTGCAATTCTGACTTTTTTTCTGCAATATCGACTTTTTTCATGCAATTGCAAGTTTATATCTTGCAATTCAGGCTTTTTTCCCCTTGTCAGCCTGTTATTGGTGTTGTTTTTAAAGAGTAAGACCTAAAATGTATCTGTAGGAATTTCAATTAAAAGATTTCAATTAGATGTGGTGCATTGTCGTTAGGAACATGGCAGCACTATAAAACGGGTTAAATATGAAGACTGAACAAATGGCAAATGAATGAATGTGGCATATAAAAGCAAGCATGATAATAATTAATGGTCCAGCATACAAATACATTTAAAAATATACGTGTTCAAGGACAGACAGTAATTTAATGTTAAGTAGAAGAGGCCATTTACAACAGAATACCATTTTGAATTTAAAAAACACAGGATGCATTGCAGTGAAATGAAAAGCATTTTCAAGAAGCATTTCTGAACTTGAGTGTCGCTGTTACACCAGGCCAGCAGAGGGAGCTCTTACCCACACTGACTGTTGCTGCTCCCTCTGCTGCCTCTATGGTAGCTTCCTGTTTGTCAGCCATAAAGGACAGCTCATCACATACACACTCTGCGAAGTATTGTTTTGCACTGTTGGACTTTACTGAGCGTTTTCCCTGTTTCATTTCCCTGTTTTCTAGTTTTAGTCATAGTCAGTTTTCATCCTAGTCTTAGTCATAGTTTTCCTGGTTTCTTCATTTGTTTCATTTTTCACGTTTGGACTGCTCTTCGGATTTTGACCCTCTGCCTGTGTTCAATTGGATTACTCTCTGGATTATCTCTGCTGTTGTTGTTCGCTGGTGATTGACCCCGTCTGTTTTGACCTCGTCTAATAAAGCCTTGCATTTGGATCCACCTCTCACCGACTCCTCTGTAACAGAATACTTCGCCACACCCGGATCCAGCGGCTTTGTTCCACCACCAGCACCAACATGGACCCAGTCATCAGCTTCGCCCTCAAGTCACAAGGTAATCGATCCCTCGAGGACCACATCCAAGATTTCCTGAACATTATCCCATATTCTGATTTCCCGGACTATGCACTGATAGATTTATTTTCCCATGGACTAAATGAACCACTACGCACCATGCTAATAGTTAGTGGTCCTCGGGGGTCGCTTATGGAGTTTTTGGACTTTGCTTTTTTGGTCACCGGCTCCTCATTTACTGTGGGAACTGTTGAGGAGTCGGAGGACAAAACTCATGTCACAGCTCACGATCATAAGCCACATACCATGTCTGCTAGTCCTGAGCCACAGCACAAGATGTCTACTAGCCCCGAGCCTCAGCACATGATGTCTGCTAGCCCCGAACCACAGCACAAGATGTCTGCTAGTCCTGAGCCACAGCACAAGATGTCTGCTAGCCCCGAGCCTCAGCACAAGATGTCTGCTAGCCCAGAACCACAGCACAAGATGTCTGCTAGTCCTGAGCCACAGCACAAGATGTCTGCTAGCCCCGAGCCTCAGCACAAGATGTCTGCTAGCCCAGAACCACAGCACAAGATGTCTGCTAGTCCTGAGCCACAGCACAAGATGTCTGCTAGCCCCGAGCCTCAGAACAAGATGTCTGCTAGCCCAGAACCACAGCACAAGATGTTTGCTAGCCCAGAGCCACAGCACTAGATGTCTGCCAGCCCAGAGCCCCTTCACAAGATGGCTGCCATCCCAAGACCCGTTCACAACATGGTCGCCATTCCTGAGCCCGTTCACAAGATGGCAACCCTTCCTGAGTCAGTTCACAAGATGGCCACCCTTCCTGAGTCAGTTCACAAGATGGCTACCCTTCCTGAGTCAGTTCACAAGATGGCTGCCCTTCCTGAGCCTATTCGCAAGATGGCTGCCCTTTCTGAACCAGTTCATAAGATGACCGCCTTTCCTGAGTCTGCACCCAAAATGGCCGCCCTTCCAGATCCTGTTCACAAGATGGCCGCCTTTCCCGAGCCTGCTCACAAGATGGCTGCCGCCACTCCAGAGTCTGCACTCAAGATGGCTACCGCCACGCCCAAGTCTTCTCACAAGATGGCTGTCTCTCCAGAACCACTGCCCAAGATGGCTGCCACGCCCAAGTCCTCTCCCAAGATGGCCGCCACGCCAGAGCCTGCTGCAAAGATGGTTGCCACCTCAGAGCCTGCTGCTAAGATGGCCGCCACGTCCGAGCCTGCACCCAAGATGGCCGCCACACCCAAGCTTGCACACAAAATGGCCGCCACGCCTGAACCTGCACGCAAGATGGCCGCCATACCTGAGTCTATCGTCAACATGGTGGCTACAGCATCAGACTCTCACCCTTCCATGGCCTATCAGAGACTAATATCCAGTTTGGAGGACCCACCACTGCTGTCAGTACGAACAGTCGGTCTCTTACAGCCAGCGCCTGCTAACTCCACGTCAGCCAAGCCAGCTTCCGCCAAAGCCACGTCAGCCAGGCCAGCATCCGCTAAAGCCACGTCAGTCAAGCCAGCATCTGCTAACACCACGCCAGCCAAACCAGTGATTGCTAATGCTACGACAGCCAAGCCAGCTACTGCCAATGTCACGTCTGCCAAGCCAGAGGCCGCTCACGTCATGTCAATAAGACCACAGCCAGCTAGCATCATGTCTGCTTCTCTTGAATCCACCCCAGCTGTTGTTTCTGCCAAGTCAAGCCACGTCACAGCTGCTGTTCCTGCTGAGTCAAACCAACCAGCTCTTCTTGAGTCAGGTCAAGTCACAGCTGATCCTCCAAGGCCAAGTAACGTCACCCCCGAGATTTCAGAGCCAACGCTCCCAAGCCATGCAGAGCCAACGCTCCCAAGCCATGCAGAGCCAACGCTCCCAAGCCATGCAGAGCCAACGCTCCCAAGCCATGCAGAGCCAACGCTCCCAAGCCATGCAGAGCCAACGCTCCCAAGTCACGCAGAGCCAACGCTCCCAAGCCTCACGCCCACTGACCCGGTGGGCATTCCTCTGCCAACTGCGTTACCTGTTATGGCAATCGCCATTTTGAGTGTGTGGGCTGCACACTGCGCCCCAGTGGCCTCTTCTGCCCTTGAGTCTGTCCACAAGTTTGCTCTGGAGGCCTCATCTGCACGCATGTCCACTGCGCCTATACCTCTTTCGGAGGTGGCGTGCATAGCGGAACTTCACGCTCTGCCCACTCCGCCAAGGCTTTACGCTCTGCCCGCACCGCCAAGGCCTCACGCTCTGCCCGCACCGCCAAGGCCTCACGCTCTGTCCGCACCGCCAAGGCTTCACGCTCTGCCCGCACCACCAAGGCTTCACGCTCTGCCCGCACCGCCAAGGCTTCACGCTCTGCCTGCACCGCCTATGCTCCCTGCTCTGCCAGCACCACCAGGGTTCCCTGCTCTACCTGCTCCGCCAAGGTTCCTTGCTCTGCCTGTTCCACCAAGACTCCTTGCTCTGTCTGCTCCGCCAAAATTCCCTGCTCTGCCTGCTCCGCCAAGATTCCTTGCTCTGTCTGCTCCGCCAGGACTCCCTGCTCTGCCTGTACCGCCTAGGCTCCCTGTCATCTCTGTCACGACCACGACAGCCGTTCCTGAAGTTCCTGTCTGCCCAGTCACGGCTATGGAGGCAGCGTGCTCCTACGAACTCTCTACTTCTCTCCTTGCTCTGTCTGCCTTCTCTGTCTCTGCTCTCCCCAGGTCCCAGTCCATGATGCGGCCTCCTGTTCCGCCCTGGAGGGCTCCTGCGCCTCCTGTTCCGCCCTGGAGGGCTCCTGCGCCTCCCGTTCCGTCCTGGAGGGCTCCTGCGCCTCCCGATCCGCCCTGGAGGGCTCCTGCGCCTCCCGATCCGCCCTGGAGGGCTCCTGCGCCTCCAGATCCGCCCTGGAGGGCTCCTGCGCCTCCTGATCCGCCCTGGAGGGCTCCTGCGCCTCCTGATCCGCCCTGGAGGGCTCCTGCACCTCCCGTTCCGCCCTGAAGGGCTCCTGCGCCTACCGATCCGCCCTGGAGGGCTCCTGCGCCTCCTGTTCCGCCCTGGAGGGTTCCTGCGCCTCCCGATCCGCCCTGGAGGATCGGCCCCCCGTCGTCCCCTTGCTCCACCTTGGCTCCCCCCCACCGCCCCCCAGGACTGTTTGCTAAGACCTTTTGGAGCGTCTGGAAGCCGCTCTTTGGGGGGGGGGGGGCTATGTTACACCAGGCCAGCAGAGGGAGCTCTTACCCACACTGACTGTTGCTGCTCCCTCTGCTGCCTCTATGGTAGCTTCCTGTTTGTCAGCCATAAAGGACAGCTCATCACATACACACTCTGCGAAGTATTGTTTTGCACTGTTGGACTTTACTGAGCGTTTTCCCTGTTTCATTTCCCTGTTTTCTAGTTTTAGTCATAGTCAGTGTTCATCCTAGTCTTAGTCATAGTTTTCCTGGTTTCTTCATTTGTTTCATTTTTCACGTTTGGACTGCTCTTCGGATTTTGACCCTCTGCCTGTGTTCAATTGGATTACTCTCTGGATTATCTCTGCTGTTGTTGTTCGCTGGTGATTGACCCCGTCTGTTTTGACCTCGTCTAATAAAGCCTTGCATTTGGATCCACCTCTCACCGACTCCTCTGTAACAGTCGCACAAGATGCTTCAAAAGATGTTAGATGTGAGCGCAATTGTTAAAATGTCTGGCTTAGAAAAAAAACCTATGTAAAAGCAGCACAGTGAAATGCAAAAGTGTGTTCTGTGTGAATGCCAAGAACTTGATTAGACTTGAATTAAATTAACTTGAACTTCAAAACTTGATTATTCCAGTTACTCATTGAATATTTAATCTAATTCACGTATGTCTTACCTAGTCTTCCCAGAAGAGGTCTGTAATTTCTGGAGAAAGCTAACTGTTCGCATTAACGTTAGCATCTCAATGACAGTTGTTTATCAGTTGCAACCGAAAAATTTGACATTTTTTGTCATAAATTGAGTCATAAATATCACGTGACTAATCACAGACCCACAAAACAACACTAACTGATGCTAACTTGCTTCAAGGCCAATTTTTTGTTTTCAATATGGATAATGTTTTTGAGCAGCAAATCAGCATATCAGAATGTTTTCTGAAGGATCATGTGACACTGAAGACTTAAGTAATGATGCTGAAAAAGTCTCTAAATCATCCTGAGTCTGTGTTATCTGCCTCACATTTTATTCTCAATTCCACTGCAATGAGAGTACCACAGTGCATTATGGGAGCTTGCCAGTGTTTACCGTCCCTTTAAACAGACAGAACATCAGTCACCGTTAAACTCCACTGACTTTATTCACCGAAGACTAGCTGCACCAAAAGACACAATACAACATGATTGAGACCTCTCTTCAGCGAATACAGGGGAATAATGAGCGGTCCGTGGCATTTGATGGCTGTGAGAAACGTTGTGAGGCTGGAGCTGTTGATAGATGGAACGTGCGAAAGGGAAGTGTTGCTGCAGCTAAACAAAGACACTGTTGCTAAGTTCTGTTTCATGTTAACGTGTTACCTATGAGGCGCTGGAGGCTGTCAGGAGATTAGAAGTGTTAGAGTGCCACTTCGGCTACGTTCACACTGTCAGTGTTCGAGACTGACGAGCATATTTGCTGATATGAGTCAGATGTGAATTGTCCTGTTCATACAACAACTTACAGAAGTAAATTGAATGCATTATGTATGAGGGTCAATGACTTTTTTTTTTTTTTTTTTGGTCCAGATCTATTAATTTATATAAAAGTACGTGAAAAATGCATTTAATACATACAATGATTTAAAATTTAACTTTTTGGATGGGATGGCCATAAAATAAACATCTGGGTGATTATGATATCATAATAAATAATTAAAAAGACCTTAAAAAGTGCTTTGACATAATTATTATTTGATATAATTATGTCATTATATAATTATTATTTTTGACATAATATTTATATTTTACTAACTATCATTTGAAAAACTTTTGTCAACCAAATCAATCAGCTGTGACCAGTCAAAAAAGTGTTGAGACAAGGCAAGACTTTCAGATGCGACTCCACAAAAACTTAAGTAATGACATTTGAGCCACCATTCCAACCTGAATTGCCCATACTGTTTGTAAATAAACAATTAAATCTGCTAAAATGCATAAGCGTAAATAAATTGATAATTATGATTTAACTCCAAAAATACATTTTAAAACTTAGTTTTAAAAGTAATGACTAAGATATGCAGACCACATATTTCAAACTAGAAAGGAAAGTTTAAAATCCATAATAAACAAACATTAATTACAAAGTGTACATTTTTAAAAACAAAAGCACATGTTTTAAACTAAATTTTAAAAGATTTTTCTTCTTCTTTATTCTGGACATGTATGGGAGCCCGTTTCTGGCACTAAATAAAAAAAAAAAAAGGCAATTGCCAGACTTTTTCTCAGAATTGCATGATACAAACACAGTTCTGACATTTCTTACTCATAAACTTTTTCTGAGAAATAAAAACAAAATTGGTAGTTTGTATCTCACAATTTAGATTTTTTTTCCCTCTAAATTGTGAAAAATAAAGTCAAAACTGCAAGATACAAGATCACAATTCTGAGAACATAGTCTGATATGGAACTGGACTTTATAACTTGCAATTGTGAGTTTATATGGAAGTTATCTCACAATTCTGACTATTTTTCACAAATGCGAGTTTGCATCTTGCAATTTTTACAATTTGTTTCTCAAAATTGCAAGATGCAAACTTGCATTTGTGAAAAAAAGTCAGAATTGTGAGATAAACTCGGAATTGCAAGAAAAAAGTCAGAACTGCAAGGTGCAAACTTGCATTTGTAAGGAAAATAAATTGTGTGATTGCAAAATATAAACTCACAACTGCGACAAGAAAGTCAGAATTGTGAGATGCAAACCTGCATTTGCAAGAAAAACGTCAGAATTGCAACACTTAGAATTGTGACAAAATAGTCAAAATTGCGAGATACAAACTTGCATTTGTAAGAAAAAAAGTCTGAATTGCGAAATATAAACTCAGAATTGAGACAAAAAAGTCAGAATTGCGAGATTCAAACTTACATTTGCAAAAAAAACAAAATCAGAATTGCGAGATGCTACCTCGTATTTGTGACAAAAAAGTACGAATTGCGAGATACTGTATAAACTTGGAATTGCAACAAAAAAGTCAGAATTGTGATATGCAACCTTGCATTTCTGAGAAAAAAAAAAAGTCAGGATTTAAGAGATATAAACTCAGAATTGCTACAAACAAATCAGAATTGCGAGATATAAACTCAAAAAAATTGCAAAAAAAAAAAAAGAAGAAAAAAATCTGAATTGCAAGATGCAAACTTGCATTTACAAGAAAAGGTCAGAATTGGTAAATATTAACAAAAAAGTCTGAATTATGAGATGCAAACTCACATTTGTGAAATTTAAACTCAGAATTGTGACGAAAAAAGTCAGAATTGCAAGATGCAAACTCACATTTGTGAAAAAAAGTCGGAATTGCAAGATATAAACTCAGAATTGTGACAAAAACAGAAATGGAAGATGCAAACTTGCATTTACAAGAAAAAAGTCAGAATTGGTAAATATGAACTCGCATTTGTGAAAAAAAGGTCAGAATTGTGAGATATAAACTCGGAATTGCAACAAAAAAGTCAGAATTGCGAGATGCAAACTTGCATTTGTGAGAATTTTTTTTTTTTAATTCAGTGGCGGAAACAGGCTTTCATACATGTAAAAGTACATGTAAAAGATGGATATTTCTAAATGCTAAATATTTCTGCATGTTGCATTATTTCTTTAATATATATTTTTTTAATTGTAATACTTTGTGTATTTCTAGGTTTTCCAAAAAAAAAAAAAAAAGACATTTTCAATGAGGTCTCGTTTAGGCCCTGTAATCTTCTAGTTCTGTAAATGTCTGCATGCCATGCGTTTGGTTTGACTCAAACTGATTGAGTCATCTTTTTCTTTATCATTTTCTCCACAGTTTCAGTGTTCACCCAGAGCTTCAAAAATCCACCCCGAGCTTCTGCTGATCAAACAAAGCCAAAAAACACACAAGCACAAGAGTTTAGGGAAGGTAAATGATGTTGACTGGAAACAAATACGTTATCAGCAACTGAATTCATCCATCATGATGGGCAGACAATACACAATGGGACACGACTGAGACAACAAAATTATGCGGAAGGAAAAAGAGGCCAAACGGAGAAAGAGACAGACAGAGGACAAACGCAATCCTGCTTTAAATCAATGTAAGACGTCAGTGAAGTGAGAAGCACAGAAAGGAGAAAGTGTTTATGAAATGGCTCTGGAAGAAAGTGTTTGGGGGGATGAGGGGATGGGGGGGTTTGGATCAGATCTTTGCTAGCTTTAATATTTCACTGTGCTGATAAGGAACTTGTCATATCTCCTTTTCTGCCTTTCAGCAGCTGTTGCCATGACAATGGGTAGACGGCTGAGCCGTGTGTGTGTGTGTGTGTGTGTGTGTGTGTGTGTGTAGGCGTATGTGTGTATTTCTGAAGTATTAGCCAAATGATGACTGGCAAAGACAATGACATCTGTGCAATATGGGGGAATGAGATACCAATTAATGTGTGATGAAAATAGATATAAAGGGGGACATTTTATATTTAGAATGAAGCTCATATAAAAAAATTAAAAAAGACGAATTCCAGTATCTCACTTACTTCCTAGACAAATGTTCTGTCTGGCTAGAAAACCAAGTCCATAATTTTAATTTAATGCAAATATTTTACAACCACAATCTTTAAAAATCACATTACCTCTATCAGCTGTGTTTCATAAAGCAGAAGATAATTTAATATCCAACTTATAGTCAGCTGCAAATATGGCTTGACCCCAAAAAAATTCTAACAAAAGGTTTCTCAGTGGTTTACAGTAGTATCAGATGTACTTAAAAACATACTAAAAGTTTACCAAAGTTTGACTCCAAGAAAGGCCCCATTTTCAAAATGGCGGCCGTCAGGTCCTTAAAATGACCATTACTCCTTTGTATTCCTCCTAGACCAGGAATACTGGTGCCTGATACATGTTTTGGCCATGTAGTATTTTAATTAGCATATTTGCATGATAGATACAGGTAAATTATAATATTAAAATATAAATATATAAATTAAAATGTCGTAGAAAAGTTAATTTATTTTAGTAATTCAACTCAAATTGTGAAGCTTGTGTATTAAAGGGGTCATCGGATGCCCATTTTCCACAAGTTCATATGATTCTTTAGGGTCTTAATGAAAAGTCTGTAATATACTTTGGTTAAAAATTCTCAATAGTAGTGTAAAAAAACGTCTAGGTTACGTAGGTAACCCACGTTCCCTGAAGGAGGGAACGGAGACGTTACATTGGGATCTCGCCTGAGAGACCAATCATCTCTGAGCCTTATTCAAAAGGCCAGTGAACATTGGCGAGTGGTATTTGCATGCCGAACCACTCCCCCGTGCATACGGGTATAAAGAGGGCAGCATTACATCGCTGGGGAAGGGCGTACTTGAGCCCCGGAGGTCAGCTGTGTGTCAGTGCTACTCTGAGAAGAGGCTACTGGCAAAGGGAGGAATCGGGAAGGGCAAGCAGGAGAGGCTGGGCCTTGCCGATATAGCTCCGAGCTAGCTGGAACATCACGGGGGGGAGTCGTCATTTTGCAGGGTGGGTGGACTGCCGTGGGGCCGCTAGGCTGCACGGTTGAGTTTCCCCACTTCGAGAGAATGTCAAAAAGCAAAATCTGCCACTTAGACTCTGTGGGAGCAGATGGTGGACAAGCTGTAAGCGCCTGTCGTACACAGCATCTCAACCCGTGGTAGTCCACGGGCTGACTAGTCGCCAACACTGTGGGAAAACGCCAGTCCGGAGTGAGCCGAGACGCCATTCCCATCTTAGGACTCGATCGTGCTGAAGCGGTCTCACATGAACGAGCTCAGCGGCAGCGCGGCTAAAGCTGTCATGTGCCCCAGGAGCCTCAGGCACTACAGCACTGACTGCACGCTCTTGGTAGAAAGGCGGGCTGTCTTGTGGACCGAGTCGGGCTCCCGACCGAGGAAAGAGATCCTCTGGACTAGGCAGAGTTTGCTCTTCCTTCGGTTGGCCTGAAGGACCAGATGGCAGGGGTGCCGAAGCACCAGGTCCCCGGATTCGCATGAAATTCACGTCATTCGCACGTGACATTTACTTCACAACAGACGCGAATTCGCGTCATGGGAGGGGCTTCTGCCACTCGTCAGCGGGAAAGTAGTTGTAAAATAGGTGAATGAGCTCAATTTGCCAGCTTTAGCTTGCTTGTAGTCTCAATATGTATATACATGTAGGTCAAATTGAGTAAAGAGCGTTTTTTAAAACTTACTAGATTGTCCGACCCCTTCACTCACTTTCTTCCAAGCAAGATCCTTTTCGTACAGCTATCGTACAGCTCCGAGTAACCACAGACTTTCGGATTTCTGCCTCCGTCACTACTAGAGCAAGCTCCTGATTGGTTAACGCGGCGCGGATTTTCGCCAAAGTTCCGATTTTTGAACTTACGCGTTTCGCGCAATTCGCGCGGCAATCGCTTGAAACGCTCAATGCGCGCCGCTTCATTCACGCTATTCGCGCGTTTCGTGCTGCAGGATGGCTATTCGTTTCTTTGCATTGACTTAACATGTAAATCACTCTCACTTGCTGCTTCATTCGCGTCTGGTGTGAACGCACCTTAAGGCCGGGGTCGTCAACTGGCGGACCGCGGTCCGGATCCGGACCACAAGGAGCGTCCATGCAGACCGTGAAAGCTTTTGATATAATTAAATAAAAAAATGCCAAACGCTAATTTCTAATAAATAAACTTATATCAAGCACACCAGGGTCAGCGTTTGGGTGCAATCTTCCGTGCAGTGATGAGAGCAGATCGGCGCATTGCGTACACGCAGATGTAGCTTTCAGTGAGTGAAAAACATTGATGGAAAACGCATTATGTTGGGGTTATGTCACAAAATATTGTAAATATATCTTTTTATACTGTATTTTTATACATATTTAAGTTTTAAACCATGAAGGTGAGCCAATGGGTATCACACAAGCAAAGTGAAAACTGCTCAATATGTTAAAGTGAAAGTAAAAACAGCGCTTTCAGCATCTGACGTGCACATTCTGACAATGATAGACGAATATACTTCATATGCTGATATTAATTTACTTCCCTAATATTTCTCTTGTGCGCCGAACACAGTGGGGAAAAAATAAAAAGAAATGTATTTTGTGTAGGCTAAGGGTTGTTTTTGAAAGTCTGTGTTTAAAATAAAGCTCTTAATTTTCATTGATGACTATTATTAGGGGCTAAGAAACTCTTAATTATGATTTCATAATTAAATTGGGGACTAAAAGGCAAGAATTGCGATGAAACTTTATAAGGCTATCCATTGAATAAATATGATCGCTGCACGTTTCAAAGTCAGCTGCGGCGCTGCTTTGTGTACCATTCTGATAGCGCCTCCTGCTGGAACAGAATGATCTGCGAATTTTAATCAGCTTGTTCGTCTGCTGTTGTCAAAAAGACCAATGTAAAAAAATCAATCCATGGTGGATCGACAAGACAATGTGTTATACAAATTTAGAAGAAATCTTTTTTGTTTTGTGAAACCTGCATCTGAATTGTAAATCATGCTTTTTACAGTCATTTTATTTATGTTTTTTTTTTGTTCAGGTCTTTAAAAAGGTATTTAAACGTCTTTATGAATTTTAAATGTCTTAAAATAATTTAAGATAAAATATGCTGTAGATACCCTGGTCTCGCAAATAAATAAATAAATAGTTTTTTATATATAATTGTCCGGACCTCGGCTGGTGAGCAGGGTTCATTACTGGACCTCGAGCCGTTTTAGTTGAAGACCCCTGTTCTAAGGTGTGCATTATTTTCTGGAAAATGCACTGCAAATGTAGTTCCAGGCAGCTTTTGACCGCATTACATCTATATTACTTTGCCACACGATTTCAGTTATTTCAAAGGTCTTTACAGCCTAAAACAGCAAAATAACCAAAACCCACAAAGACACTGGCCAAACAAATAAATAAAGTAAACAATAGGATAAAAACGACAAGTTATTTCCATGTTTTTGCCACAAAAGTACATTTTATTATGTACAGAAAACACATGCTCTATTTCTCCCACTCTCTCTCTCCCTTGCAGATGCACACACATAAATTAATCCTACTCACAATAGCGTTTTAAGGACAAATACCAGACGACTGCCTTGAATTATATAATCTGATCGATGACTTGAGGTGTGGTAACCTTAGTATAAGTGGAATAATTGACGTTGAACCATTAAATTCTTAGAAAATATTGCACACCCGAGGTACAAATCCATCATTCATATTGTTGTTGATGTCATAAATCCATCATTCATTTTTTCAACTTTAAACTGGCTAAAATACCATAAACTTTTACAAGTGGCAAAAATACCATAATAGTCAATAATCCATAATAACTCTTTGCAAATTTTAATTATAAAATTAAAATGACCCCATGATTTACTCAACTTCAAGCCATCCTAGGTGTATATGACTTTCTTTTTTCATATGAATACAATCAGAGTTATATAAAAAAAAAAAAAGTCCAGGCTCCTCCAAGCCTTATAATGGCTGTTGTGATTTTCAAGTCCAAAAAAGCGCATCCATCCATCATAAAAAGTGCTCCACACGGCTCTGGGGCGTCAATAAAGGCCTTCTAAAGCAAATCAATGCATTAGTGTAAGGAAAAATATCCATATTTAAAACTTTATAAAATGTAATCTCTAGCTTTTGCTAGATGTCGTATTTGCGTTCATAAGAAAGTGTAGGACGTAAGTGTAGTGTAATATATGCTATATTATATATGTTATATATATACATATATATATAATATATATATATATGTTTTGTGGAAACCAAGTTTTGTTTAGAGCAAAGGAAAAACAGTCTCCTCTTGGCTTATATCAAAATCATCTGACATTTTTCTTAACAAATTCTTTTTGTTCTTCTAATTTATGACCAGTGTTTTCACTCTCTCTTCTGCACTTCCGTGTTGGAACGCCAGAGATTACGGTTTATAACATTTTGGACATCTTTCTTACACAAATGTTTAGCTTCACAAGGCCTTTATTAACCCATAAAAGTCATGTGGAGTACTTTTCATGATGGATGGATGCACTTTATTGGATTTCAAAATCTCAACACCCATTCACTACCATTTTAAAGCTTGGAAGAGCCAGGCAATTGTTTAATATAACTATAACATTGTATTTGTCTGAAAGAAGTCATATACACCTAGGATGGCTTGAGGGTGAGTAAATCATGGGGTAAATTTATTTTTTTAGGTGAAATATCTCTTCAAATTGTATTGAACCTGGAATATAAGTGTCATGATAACCAATTGGCCCAAAAATTAAACTTTATTGAAGGCATCGTGTGTCTTGTGCACAGGGCCAGCGATATCACATTTGATACTGTACATCTTGGTATGGGAAATCTTTAGAACCTAAATCATTATTATCACGCCTCGGGCTGGCAGTGCGATAGACTTGACCTTGATTTGGATGCTTTAATCGCATGTGGTTATTTTCTCTCACACCTGCTGGAAATTATTCACTAATTTCGTAAGCGATTATTGCCAAATCTCGCAAAGAATTGATTATCTTTGCCGTGCTAAGCCACCAAACTTCACCATGTAGATGAAGAAAGCTCTTAACTCTGAGTCAAGTGTGAAGTCAAGGTTAGCAAAGAGGAGTGGACAGATATGAGAAAAGGGGAATCACTTCATTCATTATGTAGAACATCTTTCCTTCTAAGCACAATTCCTGGTATCATTCATACATTAACAAAAAGGGATTTCTAGCTCCTACCATTGTGTTTTGTAATGCATTATGGTCTTAACTGGTGGGCCACAAGCCAAAAATGAATCATAGGTCTGTTTTGATAAGGTAATGGTGTAAAAACAATGCTAAATGCAAATAACAAAATGCAATTTTTATATAATTCACATAATCGCCTGTGGTAAGGAACAAAACAGCAATACAAATAGAATAATCAACATGCCAACGGCCTTGTGTTAAGCAAACAATGCAATCAACTGTCACTGTGTTTCTGCAGCATTTGTGAAATACATGTAATATTTTTTTGAAAAATGTGTAATTATTGTAAAATACTAAAATTGCCCATTTATGTATGCATTTTTATAACTGAACAATGATTAGGGCTGTGCCCCAATAGTTGACGAGTAGAAGCTTAGTCAACCTTAAATTTATTGTTCAATTAGTCATAGTGAAAACCGTTAATGGCTGGCCCTAGAGGTAATTACAGTATATCAGGCAGGGAATTCAAACATTCATCATCATTCATCAACTTCAAATTTTGCTTATCATTTGAAATTAAAACATGTAAGTAGTAGCTACTTTACATGGCCACTCACTTTAATATTAACATAGATACTTTTGCGCTATGAATCGCATATCTGTGTTTTTGCCGAGTGTAAAAACTGTTAGCGCACTAATTGACACAATCACTTACATTTAATATTTAGCATTTTCGTAGATTCATAGCATTGGACTACATAACATGGACTACAGTTGAGGTCAAAAGTTTGCATACACCTTGCAGAATCTGCAAAAGGTTAATTAATTTACCAAATTAAGAGGGATCATAGAAAATGCATGTTATTTTTATTTATTTTATTTATTTAGTACTGACCTGAATAAGATATTTCACATAAAATACATTTACATATAGTCCACAAGAAAAACTAACAGTTGAATTTACCAAAATGACCCTATTCAAAAGTTTACACACTGTACACTTGATTATTAATACTGTGTTGTTGTCACGATGCAGGCAGGAACACACGAACAACGACGTAAATAAAAGACGTATATTTAATAAATCCAACGGAATACAGGCAGACACAGGAACACCAGGGGAAAACATCCATAAAACATTAAAGACCGACAAGAATACAGGGGAAAACACACACCTTAAATAGACAGACTGATTACAACATCCAGGTGACAACAATGAGGGAGAAACCAAAACACTCAGAACTGCAGGGGAAAATGGGAGAAACCAACATGAAAGTCCGGGGGTGTGACATTACCTCCCCCTCCCGGAAGGCGTGTCCTCGCGCCGACAAATGGGAAACAGCAAACAGTCTCAGGAGGGGGTTTCGGCGGAGGACGGACTCCCGGGAGGAGGGCAAAAGATGGAGTCCAGGGTGGTGACTGAATAGTCCATGGAGGTGATGACGGAGGGAGGAGCCAAGGAGGTGACAGGAAGGGGCTGGAGCAGGAGGAGCCAGGTGGGACCCAGGCCGCAGCCAAGATGTAATCCCACGGTGGAGCCGATGGAGGGAGGAGCCATGGTGGAGGAGAGGCTGACGACTCCATGGGTCCGACCGACGGAGGCGGAGCAGGTGGTGGGAGAGCCCGAGGCGGAGACGGAAAGCCGAAGATCTTGGGTGACACCGCGGATCCGGAGGGCCAAGGCGGAACCCAAGGCTCTGGCGACCAAGGCGGAGATGGAGATCCGGAGGTCCGCGGCGGAGCCGGAGCGACAGAGGGCCGAGGCTGTGCCCGCGGGAGGGAGGAGGTCCACCGAGCCGGTGGGACGGAGCGACGAGGCACAGCCGGAGGAGTATAGTCCAGAGGCGAAGGTGGGGCGACGACTGACCAGGGCGGAGCCGGAGGGACGATGGAGCCTGGTGGAGCTGGTGGACCGACGGGCGACGGCGGAGACGAGGGAGCAGAGAGCCGGGGTGGAGCCGCAGGGTCGGAGGGCCGAGGCGGAGTCCAGGACTCTGAGGCTGGAGGCGATGGTGAGGGATCCTCCAGCCATGACACCGATGGAGACTGGCAGACCCGCGGCGAACCCACCGCACAGATGGTGGGCTGAGGGTGAGCAAGGGGACTGACAGATGACAGCGGGGATTCATGAAGGCTGGGCGGAACCAGCGGTGACTCTGGACGGCTGGGCGGAACCAGTGGAGATTCAGGCTTAGGCAGAAGAGGGAGGGTGGGTGGGAAATCCAGGCAGATGGGTATTTCCGTGAAACAGTCAATTAATTCCCCAGAGTTGTGCTCTTGCTCACCCCCAGTGGCGGTGCAGTGGACGGGGCTCTCTACAGCCCTCTCTTGCTCCACGAAGCACTCCACCATCGCTGATGTAGTAGCCGGCTCTCGCACCTGGTCGGAAGTTTTGACCCCATCGGCGCTCCATAACTCTGTCGCTCTGGGCTCGGGCTTCCCGTCTACGATGGGCTCATAATCCGCAGGTCGGGGTGGTTGGCTGGGCTCTGGGTCCGGAGTGGCACTGACGAGATAGTCCTGGGAACAGGCGGGAAACTAAGGTCTGTTTCTCGCCAGTGTCCACTCCACAAACGCGGCGAAGTCCGCTCGAGGGCCGTCCTCGGACGACGGCGCTCTGCATGATGCTTTGAGGCTTGCATCATAGAACATACAGAGCGCGTCGTCCGGGTAGCTGGTGGTATGAGCTACGAGCTGGAACATCAAAGTGTAACCCTCGAGCGGTAAATCCCCCTGCTTCAGCCGGAGGAGGATGAATTCTGGACGGAGGAAGGACTCCATGGGGTAAACACTACGGAAACAAAAAGACTGGGAAAAACGAACGGGAAACAAAACGGAGGTGAACACGCCAAGAAAATAAACTGTATTGGTCGGTCTTTCTGTCACGATGCAGGCAGGAACACACGAACAACGACGTATATTTAATAAATCCAACGGAATACAGGCAGACACAGGAACACCAGGGGAAAACATCCATAAAACATTAAAGACCGACAAGAATACAGGGGAAAACACACACCTTAAATAGACAGACTGATTACAACATCCAGGTGACAACAATGAGGGAGAAACCAAAACACTCAGAACTGCAGGGGAAAATGGGAGAAACCAACATGAAAGTCCGGGGGTGTGACAGTTGTTACCTGAATGATCCACATCTGTTTTTTTTTTTTGTTTTTTTTTGTGATAGTTGTTCATGAGTCCCTTGTTTGTCCTGAACAGTTAAACTACCCACTGTTCTTCAGAAAAATCCTTCA
>NC_133380.1:24971807-25001486 GCF_049309525.1 Garra rufa
GTACCAGCACATCAGTGAGCAGCAGACAGCCCACCCTGATGCTTTTCTCATCGTGACTGGGGATTTCAATCATGCAGACTTAAAAAGTGTGTTTCCCAAAATACAGCAACACATTGACTTTCCAACACGGGGAAATAATACACTAGACCTTGTTTACACCACCCAGAGAGGAGCTTACAAAGCTTTCCCCCTCCCCCACCTCGGCACCTCTGATCACATCACTGTTATGCTAATGCCCTCTTACAGACCGCTCGTTAAAGTCACCAAACTGGTTTGTAAGCAGATACAAGTGTGGCCAGAGGGGTCTTCAGAGGCTTTACAGGACTGCTTTAACACCACAGACTGGGATATGTTTAAACAGGCTGCCACTTACAACAACACCACTGACCTCCAGGAGTACACAGAGACTGTTACAGCCTACATTAACAAATTGTCCACGCCAACCAAAAGCCATGGATGACAGGGGAGGTCTACAGGCTGCTGAAAGCTCGGAACGCTGCCTTCAGAGCTGGAGACGAGGCGAGCCTGAAGACAGCTAGGGCCAACCTGTCCCGTGGCATCAGAGAGGCTAAGAGACAGTACTCCAGAGGAATATCTCGTCGCTTCAATGACAGCAGAGACACACGGAGCCTGTGGTGGGGCATACAGACCATCACAGATTACAAGCCCCCTCCACAGACCTGTGACAGCACCATCTCCCTGCTGAACGAGCTGAACACCTTCTTCGCTCGCTTTGAAGTGCAAAACAGCACCACAGCACAGAAGACCCCACCTCCTCCTGGTGACCAGGTGATGACTTTGATCCCTCAGCAGGGTCAATGCTCGCAAAGCTCCGGGTCCTGACAACATTCCTGGTTGTGTACTGAGAGACTGTGCAGTGGAACTCACTGATGTCTTCACAGACATCTTCAACATCTCACTCTCCCAGGCTGTCGTCCCCACATGTTTCAAAGCTACCACGATCATTCCGGTGCCAAAAAAGTCATCTCCCTCATGCTTTAATGACTACCGTCCAGTTGCACTTACCCCCATCCTCATGAAGTGCTTTGAACGGCTAGTCATGCAGCACATTAAGTCTGTCCTTCCACCCTCACTGGACCCCTTCCAGTTTGCGTATCGGCCCAACCGCTCGACCGATGACACCATCTCCACTGCACTTCACTCAGCACTCACACATCTGGACAAAAAAGACTCATATGTCCGAATGCTGTTCATAGACTTCAGTTCAGCATTTAACACTATAATCCCCCAACAGCTCACACAAAAACTGGTCCAGATGGGGCTCAACACCTCACTGTGTAACTGGCTTTTGGATTTCCTCAACAATCTCTCTCTGAATGTGGAGAAGACGAAGGAGATTGTTGTTGACTTCAGGAGAGCGCACACTCAGCACGCTCCTCTGACCATCAACGGTGCGTCTGTGGAGAGAGTGAGCAGCGCCAAGTTCCTGGGTGTGCATATCACTGAGGATCTCTCCTGGACGAACAACACCACTGCACTGGCCAAGAAAGCACAGCAGCGTCTCTACTTCCTCCGCAAACTAAGAAGAGCTAGAGCACCAGCCCCCATCATGTACACATTCTACCAAGGAACCATCGAGAGCATCCTGTCGAGCTGCATCACTGTGTGGTTTGGAGCCTGCAATGCGTCCTGCCAAAAAACTCTCCAACGCATAGTCAAAGCAGCTGAGAGGATCATTGGTGTCCCTCTCCCCACCCTCCAGGACATCTACAGCACACGTCTCACCAAAAAAGCCCTCTGCATAGCAGCTGATCCCACCCACCCAATGCAAAGCTTCTTCAGCCTGCTGCCATCAGGGAGGAGACTGCGGAGTCTCCAGGCCAGGACCAGCAGACTGAAGGACAGCTTCACCCATCAGCCTTTTGAGGAAGCTCAACTCTCTCCCTGTTCTGCCCCCACTCCCCTCACTCTCCTCTTCTGCCTCACAAACTTTCTGAACTCTGACACACACACACACACACACACACACACACACACACACACACACACACGCACACACACACGCACACTGACCTGCACCAGTCACTTTGTGCAGCATTTGTCTGCCAACTACCTCACACTGCTCATAAGACTCTGACATTTTTACACACTTACAAGCTCTGTTGCACTATATTGTTTACATGGTTTGCACTCTCTACCATGTGCCCTTACTTGTATATTGTATTTTTCATTTTATATATTATATGTTTATTTTTTGTATTTATTCATATTTTTTAAATTCTACCTTCATATTTAATGTTACTTTTTGTGTTTAATGTTACTGTTTGTATTTAATGTTACTTTTTGTGTTTAATGTTACTTGTATGCACCATGGGTCTGAGAGTAACACAATTTAAATTATTTGTATGTCCTGTACATGTGGCAGAATTGACAATAAAGTTGACTTTGACTTTTTAAGCAACAAATCCCATGCAAACTTATTTTCACTTTTTCAGTGCTTCTTGACTCAGTTCTTGATTCTTTAACACTTAGACAAACCTTTTTTTTTTCAAGTCTGTATTTCAGAACGTCTGTGTTTCATTCTACGCTTTAGTGGTGATGTGCACTGATGACTGAAAATCTCCACCCATTACTCAAATCCATCCAACACTCAATTAACAGTCCATTTGCATTCTGGCAGCACTCTGCGTCTAGCTCTTGATAAATAACTCTTTTCCTCCCGTGCTAGTCAATCATGAATCATCCCCTCATCTGAGGCATGGCAGCCAAAACCCCACCGGGTGCAACTGACGACTGTTCTTAGCATCAGCGTCTCCTATAGAAGTCAACTTTCATGTTCTTAATGAAACCCCTTTAGAGTCGCACTGCAAAGAGCCCAATGATCTGTGACCAGGGTATTTTTGCAGTCACTGAACCACACAATATCAGTGGGATGACAGTACCTAAAACATATACAGCATACCAGTTCTATTTTATATTTTTACATTAACAATGTAATCAATGTTCTATTTATTAAAGACATTTTAATAAACAATAAAATTTAGTTGTGAACTCATGTTCAGCTATTATTTTTAAGCTATTATTTTTAATCCAATCATATTGTGATGGAGGCACTTTCTCCCCTCATGTGTCTTTCCCCCATTCATTTTTAATTACCCCCCAACAAACCCACCACACACTTTAGGGAATCTGTTAAAACTCAACAGGCTCAGGGGAGGCAAGAAAGACGCAGGCACCCGCTGTAACTTTACCAGTTTGTGTCGTGTTGGACAGTGTTTCTTTAGAAAAACAAGTGATTTATACACTTCTATGTTTTGTAAAATTGCTGCTGTTTTATTTTTGTACTATAATTTTTTTCTCATCCAATATTTTGAGGAGGCACTGCCTCCTTTGCTCCATTAGAGGAAATGCCCTTGCTACATATTCATATAATTTATTATATACATATATAAAATATGTGGATATCCTCCTGACTACCAGGAAAAAAATGTTTTGAGATTTTAGTATTTTTTCATGTCATTACATTGTTTAGAGTATAAGAACAAAGTTGAAAAATAAAATTTTTGTAAATTTATATTTTATTCATATGTTATGTTATGCCATCTGTAGAGGACATCAGGACTTTAAAAAAATCTTTTTTTTTTTATAAAAAGAAAGGAATAGACATAAAAAGGCAAAAACAGTCCAATTTTAGTTTTAATCACAAATCAATTTTTATTTTTCATACCAAACTTTATATAAAGAAGATTCTCAACTATTTTTTTAAAGATATAACAGAATGATTTGATAAACCATTTTTCTTTATGCAAAATGTGTGTAAAATGGCCGTGAACAGGTTTTCCCATTATAAACAATGTATCTATAACTGTGTATAATTTGCATATTAATGTGTTTTTGGGGCAACATATAATGAACAAATAAGTGTAATAATGGGAGTAATAGAGTAAGAAGTAAATGTCTTTTATGTGACATATCTTATTTAGTACAGTACCAAAAAAAAAAAAAAAAAAAAATTAACAACTGCATTTTGTATGATCCCTCTTATTTTGATAAAATAATTAACTTTTGACTTTAAGTGTATATAACCAATGTTTACAATTTTTATCACAATAATTCAATATCAAAATAATTGTTTATGGTGTTATAGAGAGGAACCCTGATATCATTAAAAAAAGAGCATGTGTCATGGTCAACCAGTCTGAAATATTGAAATATTAAAATATTTTCTGACAAGGTAAGATTACTTCAGAGTGTATATAAATAAATAAACATTTTACCTTGAAATATTTATTTACTGACTGATTAATGGATTGATTAGCTGACTGAAAATCATAAATAAGATTTAGTTGTCACATGTATTATTTTATTCTATATCTTTTTTTTTTTTTTTTTTTTTTTACTTTTTGGTCACACCACATGACACTTTAAACTATTAACATTTCTTGAAAATGGTATGAATATTGTTTTGAGACCATATAAATTCAAACATGAGTACAAATTAATTTCTTGACATTGACCATAGCATTGACTGATTAAGTCTAAATAAACTCCATTAAATCAATATTTGAGTTTCACAAATTAATTTACATTTGAATGTATCTATAGTTGTGTACACATGAAAGATTTTGTTTTAGAAGCTCAAAATTAAAGGACAAGTTCACTTCCAGAATAAAAATTTCCTGATTATTTACTCACCACCCTATGTCATCCAAGATGTCCATGTCTTTCTGTCTTCAGTCGCAAATAAGTTAAGCTTTTTTAAGAAAACATTCCAGGATTTTTCTCCATATAGTAGATTTAAATGGTGGCCAACGGTTTGAAGGTGCAAATTGCAGTTTCAATGCAGCTTGTAAGGGGTCTACACAATCCCAGATGAAAAATAATTATGTATTTTTGTGGGTCTTATGTAGTGAAATGATCAGTCATTTTCTTTAAAAAAAAAAATAATAATTTTTGCAATCAAAAATCATTGAGTACAAACCCTTTCTCAAAAACCTTCTTAATTGCGACTGAAGACAGCTATGAAAATCTTGGATGACATGGGTAAATTATCGGGAAATTTTAATTCTGGAAATGAACTTCTCCTTTAAGGTCAGAGTTCATTTATATCAGGTGTATCTCAATGAATTAGAATGTTGTGGAAAAGTTAATTTATTTCAGTAATTCAACTCAAATTGTGAAACTTGTGTATTACATAAATCAATGCACACAAACTGAAGTAGTTTAAGTCTTTGGTTCTTTTAATTGTGATGATTTGGCTGACATTTAACAGAAACCCACCAATTCACTATCTCAACAAATTAGAATATGGTGATATGGCAATCAGCTAATCAACTCAAAGCACCTTCAAAGGTTTCCTGAGCCTTTAAAATGGTCTCTCAGTTTGGTTCACTAGGCTACACAATTATGGGGAAGACTGCTGATCTGACAGTTGTCCAGAAGACAATCATTGACACCCTTCACAAAGAGGGTAAGCCACAAACATTCATTGCCAATGAAGCTGGCTGTTCACAGAGTGCTGTATCCAAGCATGTTAACAGAAAGTTGAGTAGAAGGAAAAAGTATGGAAGAAAAAGATGCCCAACCAACCTGGACTGAGCCTTGGGTCAAGGCATCAAGAGCCACCAAACAGACATGTCAAGGAATTTGGCTACAGTTGCCGTATTCCTCTTGTTAAGCCACTCTTGAACCACAGACAACATCAGAGGCGTCTTACCGGGCTAAGGAAAAGAAGAAATGGACTGTTGCCAAGTGGTCCAAAGTCCTCTTTTCAGATGAGAGCAAGTTTTGTATTACATTTGGAAACCAAGGTCCTAGAGTCTGGAGGTAGGGTGGAGAAGCTCATAGCCCAAGTAGCTTGAAGTCCAATGTTAAGTTTCCACAGTCTGTGATGATTTGGGATGCAATGTCATCTGCTAGTGTTGGTCCGCTGTGTTTTTTGAAAACCAAAGTCACTGCACTTATTTACCAATACATTTTAGAGCACTTCATGCTTCCTTTCTGCTGACCAGCTTTTTAAAGATGCTGATTTCATTTTCCTGTAGGATTTGGCACCTTTCCACACTGCCAATAGCACCAAAAGTTGGTTAAATGACCATGGTGTTGGTGTGCTTGCATAGAGAATCTATGGGGTATTGTCAAGAGGAAAATGAGAAACAAAAGACCAAAAAAATGCAGATGAGCTGAAGGCCACTGTCAAAGAAACTTGGGCTTCCATACCACCTCAGCAGTGCCACAGACTGATCACCTCCATGCTACGCCGAATTGAGGCAGTAATTAAAGCAAAAGGAGCCCCTACCAAGTATTGAGTACATATACAATAAATTAACATACTTTCCAGAAGGCCAACAATTCACTAAAAATGTTTTTAGAAGTATTCTAATTTCTTGAGATAGTGAATCGGTGGGTTTTTATTAAATGTGAGCCAAATCATCACAATTAAAACAATTAAAGACTTAAACTCTTCCACGATATTCTAATTTATTGAGATGCACCTGTATATCATGATCTATTCAAACAGTAAAAATCAAATGTGTGCTTGTGTCTAAACAATGCTTTATATAAGAATGTGTATAAACACCTACCAGACTGGTGTGGTGGGTGGAAAAAATGAATAGTTGTTGAAAATCAAGAACAAGATTAATGCCATACAGCGCATAAACAAAAGCTGCTAATAGGAAAACGAGAACGCAAGCTCCCAACGCAAGCTCCCAAGGCTACGTTTTTATTTCATACAGCATGCATGTCACAACCCATATGTCTGAATTAAATGATTCGAGCAATACATTAAAGATGATGACACAAATGCTTTCAGATATAACATATGTTGTTTTCCATTTGGAACAGCTGAACCAAATGTTGTAGAAATGGCATAAAAACTGTTACAAACTCTCTCTACCAGGTCCCTGGCCAATCACTGCCATCCATTTCCTATATTTGCCATCTTGTGAATTTTTCATCACTCCTATGTCTACGGCCTGAGAACAGCCAGGTGGAAAACCCATGAGACCTTGCAACAAATGCAACTGGCTCACACACTTGAGTGTTTAACTTATCCTGGCTTCCCCACTCAAAATGTGCCGCAGTGCCATAGTGTTATGTGTCAAATTGAGAACACTGATCTCTTAAAGCATCTTTCAAAAATGCTTGCTCTGACATATAGATGTTTTTCCTGAACACGGAAGTAAGTCCGACTCTTAACTGAAAGAATGCTTTGCATTTATGGACTACATTGTTTCTAGTCAAATTAGGGTATATTCTGAGCTAATAAACTAATGTTAAACCTATTAAAATCCATCAGTAGGCAATGTCGCAATGACCGTCATTTGTCAGTGCCTCACTTTATTGAGTGTAGATGACACGAAGCAGCGGACGTTAGCTACATTAAAAACAGATGGACGCTATTTGAATGGGTTCCTATGGAAACCGGAACAGAAAAGCATTCAATCTGACGTTAGAATTCGTAATGGCGGCGCTCATCGTTTACTCAGGAAAAAGGTCTATAATGGACTTTTGTATACAGTATGCTCAGATACCAAAAGAGCAGAGAGTTAACTTTAGAGAGGAGTCTTTAAATGAATTTAAATAGCCCGACTGGTGCAGTTGCATCACCTGCAGACCGTAAACGTCCACAATTGGCAGTATCTTTTAATTGCTTTGAGCATTTGGCCTTACATCTATTCTACTTGTTAGGGATTTCCAATCTTAGATGTTTTTGGTGGTAGGGTGCTGAAGTAGACTCTTTGTGACAAGAAGTAAATTACAAACATTAATCATGCAGTCTCATTATCAGGTTTTGCAAGGGAAAAATCAACAAAAACTGTTTATTTCACAAACCCCGCCGCCCCTCCCCACTTTGGGACTGTTTGCAAATTAATGTTATAATGCCAGAGAATGTGACAGAATCTAATGGAACTGATTCATATATACTTCAGCGGCACAATAGTCTGGGTGTTTTTTTTAATAACCAATAAGCAAATGTATGCAAGTTCACATATTGTGGTGAACTAATGACTTGCTGAGTCTGATTATTTGCCCTGAGCACTCACTACATGAACAAACTGGGCTCTGCAGCTCTGCGGAAAACTGCCATTATAATTTCACGTAATATGTGTGAATGACAGAAGTGCAAACATTAGTGGGAAATATAACATATTTGTCAGATTTGTTAGAAATTAAGGTGCTAATAACCACTGCCAAAGACTTTCTAAAAAAAATCCTAATTGCTTTGAATCGCCTCTAAATAGACAAGCAAATTATTTCCTTCTTTGGTACCACATCTAAAACTTTCATTAGATGTCGTACCTTATTTGTTTTAGCTGTAGTTTTGAAAGGTCTGTGGCACATTTCTTGAGCACTTACTTGTAATTTGATTGCATTTCTCAACTCATTCTGCATGCCAGTGGAGAGGGGGAATTGATTCTAGATATCAAATCTATCTAAAGTGGAACTGACAATGATTGTAAGTGAGATGCAGAGCAATTCGATTTCTAGTCATTTTTTTGTGATATTCTACACGTTTCATCCTGACAGGATAAAATGTTTGCGGATAATCTTTTGCTCCTCCCACCCCAGATATAAAATGTCAGTGAAAGACAGGTAAACCTCAATGGAATTGGAATGACATAAGACACTATTAACCAGCTTGTGTTGTGGAGAGAGACATGTTGAATTTAGTTAGGATAATTAAATTCAAAGATCCAACTGGATCAAAAGTTTTCCTAGAAAGTTCAGTAAGCAGAGGTGGAACTGAACTTTTAGCCGCTTTCACTATTTTAGCCCACTCAACCAAACTTAGTAAACTTAAATTAAAATATGTTAATCTGCTCACTTGCATTCTAAGCATATTTCTGATACAGGCTACAAATCGCTGAATAATAGTTTTAAACTTTTGTGAGACAAACTCACAATTCTGACTTTTTTTCTCAGAATTACATTATATAAACTCAGAGTTATAAAGTCAGACTTGTGAAATATAAACTCACAATTCTGATATTTTTTTTCTCAAAACTACGTGTTTTTGTCTTGCAATTCTGACCTTTTTCTTTTTCGTTTAATAACTTGAAGTTGCGAGCTATAAAGTCAGAATTGCGAAATATAAACAATTCTGAGAAAGAAGAGTCACGATTGCAAGATACAAATGTGCAGTTCTATTTTTCTCAGAATTGTTTATGTGTTGCAATTCTAATGCTTTTTATTTTTCAAAATTGTTACTTTATTGCAATTCCAGTATTTTTTTTTTCTGAATTGCAAGTTATGTCTTGCAATTGTGATTTTTTTTCTCAGAATTGCAAGTTTATCTCTCGCTATTTTTTTGTTTTTCTCAGAATTGTGAGTTTATCATGCAATTCTAACTTTTTTTTCCTCAGAATTACGAGTTTATCTCTCGCAATTTTTTTTTTTTTTTACTTTTTTCTCAGAATTACGAGTTTATCTCTTTATTTTTCTCTCATGGATTTTTCCGTTTTGTAACAGAATTAGAAATGTATTGTGCGATTAAAATTTTTTTTCACACAACTACGAGTTATTTTATTCTTACGAGTTCATCCCTCATAATTCTAATGTTTTTTCTTTCTTTCAAAATTGTGAGTTTGTCACAATTCTAACGTTTTTTTTTTTTTTTTCTCAAAATTGGAGGTCTCCTCAGAATTGCAAATTTATCCTTTACAATTCTAACATTTTCTCAGAATTGCGAGTTTATATATTGCAATTCTATTTTTTTTTCTTAGAATTGCATGTTTACATCTCGCAATTCTACCGCTTTTTTCTTAGAATTGCGAGTTTATATCTTCCAATTCTAATGTTTTTTTTTTTTTTTCTCTCTCTCTTGGAATTGCAAGTTTATATCTTCCAGTTCTGACTTTTATTACTCAGAACTGCGGTTTTATATATAGCAGTTGTGACTTTTTTCAGAATTTCAAGTCAATTTCAACAATTTTCAAGATATGAACTTTTTTATCAAAGTTCATATCTCGCTATTCTGGCATTTTTTTTCTCAGATTTGTAAGTTAATAACTTGCAATTGTGACTTTTCCTCAGAACTGCAAGTTAATATCTCGCAATTCTAACAAAATTTTATAACAAAAAGTTGCAAATTTATATCTTATAACTTTGACTTTATTACTCGCAAATGCCAGTTTATATCTCACAATTCTGAGAAAAAAAGTCTGAATTGTGAGATGTAAACATTTGCAAGGAAAAATGTCAGAACTGTGAGATAAAAAGTCACATTTACCTTTTTTTTTTTTGTTTTCATTCAGTGGTGAAAACGGTCTTCCATAATCCCCTGATGTTGAGAATGAAACAAAAATATTCTTTTTTTTCTCACACAAATCAGAGTGATTACAGGAGATGCAATTTTGCAATTTTGCAATTTTGATTACAAAATGCAATTTTATCACAAGTTTTAGCATTTTTTTCTCAAAATTGCAATTTTATCTCTCGCAATTCAAATTTTTTTCTCAGAATTGCAAGTTTATATATCGCAATTCTGCCTTTTTTCAGAATTTACGAGTTTGTCTCTTACAATTCTAACATTTTTTTCTCACAAAATTGTGAATTGCAAGTTTACTCAAATTTAATTTAAGCATTAAAATTAATTCTAGAAAAATTTAATTGAAAAAAAAAACTGATTCTATAGGGTATACATTTTATATTTTATTTTGAGAACAGACTTGATTTCTAAATTATCAATTAAAAATAAAGGTAATGTAACAACATCTGTGCTAACATGAAGCTGGCTGGAGTGTGAAACATCTGCAACATCATAACAAACTAATTATTATTCATGAGTTTAGACTCCTCCATGTAGTGACATCACAACCTGCATGTCTTCTGCCCCCTCCATACAAAAACTTGTCCTGGTGCCACTGGCCAACATGTTTTAGGTCTATAGTCGCCATCACTCCCAGCCTCACTAATGAAGACAAACCAGTTAGAGGAAGAAATTAAAATTTTAATTGCTGTCCTCAAGATCCCAATATGTTGCCTCTCACCCAGGGGTCTGCGATTAAGTGGGTAAACTGCATTCTGTATTGATGGCTCTGTGCTCTCGTGGATATTAATCCTTGCCATGTGCAAATCACCCCCATATTGTCATTTTGATGGCTCCACAAGGTGGATTATAATGCGTCTCCATATGGCTCGGCTTTGCCACATAACCGTGAATGCGAGCTTGTGAATTATAAATATTGTGGGCGAAATCAGCGTGATTCAGTGCACCCTCGACAAAAGATACATTTGGGGTACTAATTATTGCACTTAACGTACGTCCTGCGGGATGGAGCACCATGCGAAAGTCATGGTCCCTGCAGAATTATGCTAATCATTAGCATGACATTGGGGACAATCAGACCATTATTACACAGATTTATGGCCTCAGATTAGTCTGTCACACACCTAACAGCACTTTCGTGGTAATGTAATATCAGTACATCATGCACTGGAGTGAATTATTATTAGTCTGACTTTTGACCTCACTGTCTCATTCAGGGATTAGATGGTGAGCATGGCTCTGTTAGCATTAAATTCTAAAAGCAATATTTTCCATTGACGACCATTTTTTATTTTTTTATTTTTTTTATTTTTTTTTTTCAGTTTTATTGTGTTTTTGTCATTTTTATATTTATTTCAATTTTTATTTTAATTTCAGTATTGTGTAAATAGTTTTTTATTGTGTACATTTTGTATACATTATTTATACTACAAATTAAGCTAAATGAAAATGAAAAATGTTCTTTTGGAAACTAACTGTTTTTTATTTTCATACTTTTAGTTTTCATATTAATTTCATAAGTTTACATTTTTATATATTTTATTTAATTTTAATTTTAATTTTGTATTTTTTTTTTTATTTTATTTGACTTTTAATATTACCATTATTATATTTTTTATTATTTATTTATATTTTAATATTTGTTCTTTTTGTCCCTTTTTATTTTGGTAACTAGCTGACAAAATAAGTTTTTATTTTTTTATATATTCATCTATTTCTTTTTTTTTATTTCTTTTCATTGTATAGATATTTTTAAAGTAATTAAATTGTTATGTTATGTTTTTTGATTTATTTAATAACAACCCTGGTATTAGAATGATATAAAAACTATGAATTCCTATTTATATTTTAAAAAGTTTATATTTTCATCTTTTCAGTTTTCATATTATTTTCAGTTCAGTGATTTTCATTTATTCTTTTTACCATTGAATTATTTTTTATTATTTTTAACAATTTTATGTCAGTTATTAATTTTAGTACTTCAACTTCATCTTATTTCAGTTAGTTGCCAAGACAACATTTCTAACTTTTGTTTTTCATCTAAAACTAATTTTCAGTTTTCATGTTTCATGTTTCAGTCTCTTTTTTCTATTATTTGTATACCTACAAAGTTTTTGAATTCATTTTTGTAATTATTATAATAGTTATTTTACTACTTCAAATTTAGCTAAATGAAAATGTTATTTTGGCAACTTGCTAAAAAATAATTTATATATTTAAATATATAAATATATTTTATATATAAAACGGTAAATTTTGTGAAAAATTTAAATTTATAGCATCTGAAAACTGAATAAATAAGAACAATCTATGTTATGATAGGACAATATTTAGCCGAGATACACCAATTTGAAAATCTGGAATCTGAGGGAGAAAAGTTAAGATTAGTTAAGAATTAAGTTTTTATATATTTACGGTAGAAATTTTACAAAATATCGTCATGGAACATGATCTTTGAGTCGCACCACACCTGATTGCCTTGTCATAGAAAGGTCAAAATATCTAACACTTTAGAGACTTACTAACCTTGACACACAGTCATTAGAGTCTGCAGGGGTCCTCTCTATGATATCATTTCCTGTTTTATGTTATCTCCTCTCTATATATCATTGAAAAGTCCGATTCATAACCGCTTCATGCGTCCAACACTTGCTTGCTGTCAACAGCCCAGGCGGCACTTTGGTAATATGACAGGCTTAGGGATAATGCCCACAGAAAGAGTAAGACTGAACTAGGTTTATGTCGGGCTGTCAAACAGTGGCTTCCTGTTGAGAAGTGGACGCAGCCGAGTCGAGGCTTAATGGAAGGGGCAAGAAAAAAGAAATCAATTTGCTAACGTTTTAGTGACCCGCATAGAAAAGACACGCCACGAACACAAGCGAGCAAACTCCCCCTCGAGCGGCAAAACATGATCTGTCATCCCGAGCGAGTGCATAATTCCAGATCAACACTCGACCTGACAAGCAAACATGCTAGAGTGCATCCTCCCAAATAAAAACAGCAGCTTTTGCTTTGGAGGGAAACCAAGTAGATCTTTTACGGATCCCTCGCAGTGCTCCGTGTTAAATTTGCCCACCACTGAAGGGCATCTTGAATAATTTCTGTTTTTTAGATGGACTAAGCGTACTCTTCATGCTTTACTGGCTGCATGCTCTAGCATGCAATATCTCGACAGGCTTCTTGGGTTGCGTTTAAACACAAAGAGGCTCTCTAGGTTTTAAAGCCCAATGCATCTTCAAGCTAAAAATTACACAGACTTGTGAGTTTACGTGTGATAGACAGTATGAATAAGTAAGCAGGGTGGATGGGTGACCTCAGAAATGCACACGACTCTCCAGACACAATCTGATCATAATACTTGACTGAGCTGAAAGTATGTCTGAAGTACACAGTGACGTGGATTTTGTCTTGGCTAAAGGTCAGCGTGACCCATAAATAAAAGGGCTACAATTACTGTCATCCATGTGGAAGACACTCAAGAGCAAATCTCATGTTATGTTTCACAAAAAAGAAAACGCAAGTGTTTCCTTGTTTTGCATATAACCATGGGCGACACTAGGGCTGGTATTTGAATGCTTTTAGCAAAGGTCTGAATGTTTTTATTCCCTTGTGTTAGTGTTTATTACTTGTATAACTACATTTGCATGCCTGGTCATTTTAACCGCTGATATTACTATTTTAAGCTGAAATTCTGCTTTATACTTCAGATATACAGTGAGGGAAAAATTATTTAATCCCCTGCTGATTTTGTATGTTATCCCACTGACAAAGAAATGATCTGTCTATAATTTTAATGGTAGGTTTATTTGAACAGTGAAAGAATGCATTTCAAAAAAGTTATTAATTAATTTGCATCTGAATGAGTGTATTTGACCCCTTTGCAAAACATGACTTCGTAAAACCCTTGTTGGCAATCACAGAGGTCAGACATTGTAGTTGGCCACCAGGTTTGCACACATCTCAGGAGGGATTTTGTCCCACTCCTCTTTGCAGGAGTCATTAAGGTTTCAAGGCTGACGTTTGGCAACTCGAACCTTCAGCTGCCTCCACAGATTTTCTATGGGATTAAGGTCTGGAGACTGGCTAGGCCACTCCAGGACACTTCATGTGATTCTTCCAGAGCCACTCCTTTGTTGCCTTGGCCGTGTGTTTTGGGTCATTGTCATGCCCTAGCTAAGGGAAGGAGGTTCTCACCCAAGATTTGATGGTACATGTTCCCATCCATCGTCCCTCTGATGCAGTGCAGTTGTCCTGTCCCCTTAGCAGAACCCCCCCCCCCCCAAAGCATAATGTTTCCACCTCCATGTTCAACGGGGGGGATGGTGTTCTTGCGGTCATAGGCAGCATTCCTCCTTCTCCAAACACAGGTGAGTTGAATTGTTGCCAAAGAGCTTGATTTTGGTCTCTGACCACAACACTTTCACCCAGTTCTCCTCGGAATCATTCAATCCACTGCAGGATTTCAGACCTTCACGGTGTAGTGTGTTACCAATTGTTTTCTTTGTGGCTGGGGTCCCAGCTGTCTTGAGATCATTGACCAGATCCTCCCGTGTAGTTCTGGGCTGATTCCATACCGTTCTCATGATCATTGAAACTCCACCAGGTATGATCTTGCATTGAGTCCCAGACCAAGGGAGATTGACAGTTATTTTGTGTTTCTTCCATTTGCGAATAATCGCACCAACTGTTGTCACCTTCTCACAAAGCTGCATGGCGATGGTCTTGTAGCCCATTCCAGCCTTGCGTAGGTCTACAATCTTGTTTCTAACATCCTTGGACAGCTTTTTGGTTTTGGCCTTGGTGGAGAGTTTGGAATCTGATTGATTAATTGCTTCAGTGGACAGGTGTCTTTTATACAGGTA
This sequence comes from Garra rufa, assembly GCF_049309525.1. Taxonomy (NCBI): domain Eukaryota; kingdom Metazoa; phylum Chordata; class Actinopteri; order Cypriniformes; family Cyprinidae; genus Garra; species Garra rufa. The sequence continues at coordinate 24,986,904 of NC_133380.1, forward strand.
ACAAACTAAGATTAAGAGCACTCCCTTTAAGAGAGTGCTCCTAATCTTAGCTCATGACCTGTATAAATGACACATGTGAGTCAGAAATTTTGCTGATTGATAAGGGATCAAATACTTATTTCACTCATTAAAATGCAAATCAATTTATAACTTTATGTGTTTATCTGGATTATTTTGTTGTTATTCTTTCACTGTTAAAATACACCTACCATTAAAGGTACCATAGAATGCATTGATACAATATTTAAATTGTTTAAATATGGCTTAGGTAAGGGCAAAAATTCTCCAGAAACAGTTTAACATTTACACGTCCATTTACAACCCTAGGATTTGTCCCTAGAATTAAATGGTCTGTTATTACCTTATTTGGAAGGTTCATGAATAATAATGAGGAGCTCTGCTTTGATTGGCTGTTTCACAGAGCGGCTCATTTCAGTAGGTCACACAGAAGGAAGGAAACGCATAGAGGAAAATATAAGCTCGAGCCACTAATAATATTAGGGGCATTAAAACTGCCGTTTTGAATGCAAAACGTTATACTTCAGCGACAGTACTTACCACACATTTGACAAGTTTAGATGCTTGTAAGTGGTGCTTAGGATCTGCGAATCATAATCGCCATAATTTGTGCAGTCATCTCTCCATACTCTGTTTATGTGGTAAGTGAAATTGTATGTACTGCAATGTAACAGGCTACCACTAGCAAGAAGCTAACCGTGTCTCTTTAGTGGTTCGCGTGGTTGGTTTTCCGAGCCATTCTGAGTACAGACACCAACCCATCCCTGCACAACCTGGAACCAATTTTCTAAAACTATTGTTTGCTATTGTTCTCTCTTTTGTTTTTTTCAGCCTACCTGCAGAATGTCTAATGATACGGCTATGTAAATATCGGTGGCGTAACTATTAATGATCCCGACTATAACGTCATAGTCGGTGTTACGTTAGGATTGGCCTCTTTTTCAGTGGTCTTTTGCAAACACCAGATTTATATAAGAAGCAGGAAACAATTGTGTTTGAGGCTCACGGTATGTCATGTCCATGTACACAACTGTTATTATTCAACTATGCCAAGGTAAATACAGTTTTTCATTCTATGACACCTTTAAAATTATAGACTGATCATTTCTTTGTCAGTGGTCAAAACTTCAGAAAAATCAGCAGGTATTCAATAAAAAAACGTCTCAGGTTACGTATGTAACCCTGGTTCCCTGAGGGAACGAGACACTGCGTCCTGAAACGCTGTGGGGAACGCCATTGGCGGGCCGCACTCTGAGTCATAGTCCAACGTCCAATGAGAAACGGGAGTGACGTCACAGGCGCGGTGACGTCAGCGACCAGGAAGTATAAAAGCACGTGCGTTTGAAGCTGGCGTCAGCTCATAGGAATGAAGCGAGCGCAGCAGGGATGCGGGAATTATGGTCCGAGACGCAGTGTCTCGTTCCCTCAGGGAACCAGGGTTACATACGTAACCTGAGACGTTCCCTTCCGGGAACTCAACACTGCGTCCTGAAACGCTGTGGGGAACGAGGTATCAACGCCCCCATAATTTCCGAAGCCCTGCCTAGTGTCTGCTAGGCCAAGGGTGGAAAAAGTTGTGTCTGGTGAAACTTGCCAGAGCACAGGAACAAACCTCAGCCTGGGGAACTTGCCAGGACATGAGTGGTAATACATCTCTGTCTGTGGAGCCCACCAGACAAGAGGGAGAGAAATTGTACCTCGGCCCTCGGGCACACGAGGTCAAGTAGTCCTTCGTCTGGTCTCGCAAGACCGAGAAGGAAACAGTGTCTAGAATACTTACCTGATGAGACACTGTGGTAACTCCGCCTGGTGATCTTGCCAGGACGCGAGTGGTAATGCATCTCTGTCTGTGATCCACCACCAGATAAGAGGGATATATGAACCTCGGCCCTCAGGCACTCGAGGAGAATGGGTAGTCCTTTTGTCTGCATTACAGCCAGTACAAGAGGGACACAAGAAGTGCCTGGTGATCTTGCCAGGGCACTGGAATTCATCTCTGTCTGTGATCAGCCACCAGACAAGAGGGATAAATGAGCCTCGGCCCTCAGGCACACGAGGAACAATGGTAGTCCTTTGTCTGTGTTATAGCCAGAACAAGAGGGACACAAGAAGTGCCTGGTGAACTTGCCAGGACACTGGAATACATCTCTGTCTGTGATCAACCACCAGACAAGAGGGATATATGAACCTCGGCCCTCAGGCACACGAGGAGAAGTGGTAGTCCTTTGTCTGCGTTACAGCCAGAACAAGAGGGACACAAGAAGTGCCTGGTGATCTTGCCAGGACACTGGAATGACTCCGCCTGGGGAAATTGCCAGGACACGAGTGGTAATACATCTCTGTCTGTGATCAACCACCAGACAAGAGGGATAAATGAACCTCGGCCCTCAGGCACACGAGGAACAATGGTAGTCCTTTGTCTGCGTTATAGCCAGAACAAGAGGGACACAAGAAGTGCCTGGTGATCTTGCCAGGACACTGGAATGACTCCGCCTGGGGAATTGCCAGGGCACGAGTAGTAATACATCTCTGTCTGTGATAGACCACCAGACCAGAGGAATATGAGCCTCGGCCCTCAGGCACGCGAGGCGAGATGACACACCACTTGCCTGGGGAACTGCCAGGCCAAGAGGGTAGAAATCCATCTCCTGACTGGGGAACTGCCAGACCAGGAGGAAAGTAAACTACCTCAGTCAGGACACAGCCAGAACACTGAGGGATGAGGAATGCCTGGTAAATAGGTGCCAGGACACGAGTAATACACCTTTGTCTGGGGAGATTGCCAGACCAAAGGGGTAAAACCTATTTTCCTTAATAGAAGGAAAGCGCCTTTTGACCTCTGGGCCTAGCTTGCTAGGGCGAGAGGATGAATGAGCCAGGAGTGGCTCTGAGGTCAAGTTCATAAAACCTGACGAACGTTAAAGGTGAGGACCAACCCGCCGCACTGCAGATGTCCTGGATAGGGACACCTGCCATCAGAGCTTTAGAGGCTGAGACGCCTCGAGTTGAGTGAGCCTTGACTCCCAACGAGGATGGGAGACCAGAGGACTCATAAGCAGTAGAGATGGCATCAATGATCCACTTACTGATAGTAGGCTTGGAAGCCAGGCATCCCCTCTTAGGGGGGCCGTAACAAACCAAGAGTTGCTCTGATTTATGCCACAGGGCAGCTCTGTGGACGTAAGTGTCTAGTGCTCTTACTGGACACATTAAGTTATACTTCCTATGGTCGTGCTCCACGAATGGAGGAGGATAAAACGCTTGGAGCGTTATTGGCTGTGGTGTTGCTGATGGGACCTTGGGTACATACCCAGCTCTTGGGTAAAGGAATGCTTTGGCCAACCCAGGGGCAAAGTCAATGTAAGAAGGGGCCACCGAAAGGGTCTGCAGGTCCCCGACTCTCTTGAGAGACATTAGCGCAAGCAGCAGTGCTGTCTTTAGAGTAAGCATCCGATCGGAGACCTCCTCTAGAGGCTCGAAGGGAGGTTTACACAGCGCCTCCAACACTACAGCTAAGTCCCACGTGGGGACTCTCGGTTTCGCACGAGGCCTCAGCCTGAGTGCACCACGGAGGAAACGTGAGACCAGGGGGTTTTTGCCCACTGTGAGGCCGCCATGAAGGGCGTGGTAAGCCGATATAGCCGCCACATACACCTTCAGGGTGGAGTGAGTTAACCCTGCGGAAAGACGAGTTTGCAGGAACTCCAGCACTGTACCAATCGGGCAGTGGACTGGGTCTAAACGGCGTTCATGACACCATGAAGCAAACAAGTTCCACTTTAGGCCATAAAGTTTCCTCGTAGAGGGAGCTCTGGATTGAAGGATGGTCTCGACAACCTCGGTTGGGAGACCAGCTTCTATGAGTTGTGCCCCCTCAGGGGCCACACCCATAACTTCCACTTCTCTGGGTGGGGGTGGCAAATTGCGCCCCCAGCCTGGGAGAGAAGGTCCGTCCTGACAGAAATCTCCCACGGAGAGCCGTCGAGGAGGGCGATTATATCCGAGAACCATACTCGGGCCGGCCAGTACGGGGCTACTAGCAGCAGCCGTACTCCGTACCGGCGCACTCTTTCCAGAACTCCCGGGAGCAGAGCGATCGGGGGAAAAGCGTACAGACGAAGCCTCGGCCACGTCTGTACCATGGCATCCAGTCCAAGAGGAGCTGGAGGAACTAGAGAGTACCAAAGGGGACATTGCGATGTCTCCTGAGTCGCAAAGAGGTCCACTTGGGCTTGGCCGAACACTCTCCAGATTTGCTTCACCACCTCTGGGTGAAGCATCCATTCCCCGGGCCTTGGCCCCTGCCTCGACAGGACGTCTGCTCCCACATTGAGGCGTCCAGGAATGTGAACTGCTCTCAATGAGAGAAGCTTCCCTTGAGACCACATGATGATCTGGTACGCCAACTTGTACAAGGGGCGTGAACGCAGACCTCCCTGGTGGTTTATGTAGTAGACTACCGCAGTGTTGTCTGTGCGGACCAACACGTGACGGTTTCTTAGGTCTGGAAGGAAATGCTTCAGAGCCCGGAACACGGCCAGCATCTCTAGGCAATTTATGTGCCAAGATTGATGATGGTCGTTCCACAGGCCACGGGCCGAGCGGCCACTCATGACCGCTCCCCACCCGGTGAGGGATGCATCTGTCGCTAGCGTGACGCGGCGGCAAGGAGCTCCCAGCACTGGACCTTGAGATAGGAACCAGGGCTTCTTCCACATGACTAAGGCACGTAGGCAACGCCGCGTGACCTTGATCTTGCGGAATGGGTTCCCCCTCGGGGAAAACCCTTTGGTTTTGAGCCACCACTGTAGCGGTCTCATGTACAGCAGTCCAAGAGGTATCACGTTGGATGCAGCTGCCATAAGACCTAACAGTACTTGGAACTGTTTGACAGTGAGTAGCAGGCCTAGCTTGACCGCATTTGCTGCAGTAAGGATCGACTCGATCCGAGCAGGTGACATTCGTGCCTGCATCGTGGTCGAATCCCAGACTACACCTAGATAAGTGGTTCTCTGTAATGGAGAAAGTACATTTTTCTTGGCGTTGAGCCTCAACCCCAGCTTTTTCATGTGAGCAAGAACAACATCTCGATGTTGAGCCGCTAACTGTTCTGAACTGGCTAGGATGAGCCAGTCGTCTATGTAGTTGAGTATGCGGATGCCCTGGAGTCGCAGAGGAGCCAGAGCAGCATCCACACACTTCGTGAAAGTTCGGGGTGAGAGCGCTAGGCCGAACGGAAGAACTCTGTATTGGTAAGCTTTGCCCCTGAAAGCGAACCTGAGAAACTTCCGGTGTTGAGGAAGGATGGAGACGTGAAAGTACGCGTCTTTCAGATCTATCGTGACAAACCAGTCCTCGGACCTGATTTGAGACACGACTTGTCTGACAGTCAACATTTTGAACTTCAGTTTTCTGACTGAGAGGTTTAGCTGTCTGAGATCTAGAATGGGCCGCAGCCCCCCATCCTTCTTGGGAACAATCAAGTACCGGCTGTAGAACCCGGATTCTCTGTGTTGAGGAGGGACCACCTCGATGGCCTCCTTCCTCAGGAGAGTATTTACTTCCTGTTCCAGTACCAGAGCCTGCTCGGGGCCTACCAGAGTAGGAAATACCCCGCTGAAAGGTGGCGGCTTGGCGCCGAATTGAATGCAATAGCCTTTCTCTATAGTACGCAGGACCCACATAGAAATATTTGGCAGTAGCTTCCACGCTGCCAGAAATTCTACTAAGGGAACCAGCCTCTCGAGACTGGTTTCTGGATTTATTTGAGGAGCTATCTCGGTGACCTGTAACAGCGAACTGGCAGGATGCACCTAAAGTAAGCACTCTAGTGACCCCCGTAGGGGTGGCGAACTCTCTGATTCCGCTACGTTTCCGGGCGGAGAGACCAGAGAATGATGTTCGCGGGAGACTGCCGCGCCCTGTAACACCGGCAGGGTTAGCTAACGAATCTCCTGAGGGCCCCGAAGAGAGGTGGTCACCGTACTCCTCAGAGGCGGTGAGGCACCTAACCCTTCGAGAGGGGCTGCCCTCATTGGCCCTGGGCCACGACCATCAGGGCCGTTTAGCCGAGGCCCTCTTAGACTGAAGGACGACCCTGAAGGACAACCGTGTCAACAGAGTCACCAAAGAGGCCGATGGGATGCAGGGGGGCGTCCAGGAGCGTGACCCTGTCCTTCTCTTTCATGTCGGACAGGGTCAACCAGAGATGCCTCTCCGCGGCCACCAGGGCTGCCATAGACCGCCCGATGGCACGGGCGGTCTCCTTGGTGGCGCGGAGCGCCAGGTCTGCGGTCCTGCGCATCTCTGTGACGCTCACTTCCTCGCCGTCGCTGAGCTCCTTCAGCAGGTCAGCCTGGTATGCCTGTAGCACAGACATAGTGTGGAGACAACCACCAGCCTGACCTGCTGCCGCATATGCCTTGCCCATCAAGCCGGATGTGATTTTTAATGGCCTGGTGGGCAAGGACGGAGCCTTCAGAGACGATGCCAGGCCGGGAGACAGATAGCTCGCTAGTGTCTGCTCGACCTGTGGCATCGTCTTATAACCATACTCCTCCATCCCCCCCACATTACCGTAGTAATCAGAGGCAGGGGAGAAAAGACGGGAGGAGTATGGTTTTTCCCACGATCTCGAGATCTCTTTGTGGAGATCGGGGAAAAAAGGAAGGCTCCGTTTAGGAGGTGCTGACTTTGCCCGCAGGAAGCGCTCATCGAGCCTGCGTTTTTCTTTGGCCACCGCGTTAGTCAGCACCTCGACTAGCTCCTCGTACTGGGGTGAGAGGGGGGGCGGTTGTGGGGTGTCAACGCTCTCAATGTCAACCTCCTCGGAGGAAGACAGATGAAGCGTTGACTCCTCCTCTTGGAGGGAAGGAACCGCAATGCGGGCTTCCTCATCCAAGAGGAGGTCAAACGATCCACTGGGTGAGGAGAGAGATAGGGGATCACCCGTCTCAACTCCCTCCAGCAGATCTAACTGCGAACCCCACGAGTGCAGCTGCCGCTCCGCCTCAGCGGAAGCGGGGCCAGACCCGCGGGGAACGCTGGTGAAAGCCCCCTCCTCAAAGAGGGCTTTCCGGGAACGGAGCAACCGCTGCGGCATTCGCTCGCACTGCGGGCAGCCAGCTCCCTCAAGGGCTGACCTAGCGTGCTCCGCTCCCAAGCAGACCACACATAGATCGTGTGTATCCCCACCAACAATGAAACGTTGGCAGGGAGGGACTCACTTTCTATGGGGCTGCTCAACCGCTTGCCTTTCTCTTTTAAAGGTTCTTTTTCCCCCCTTTGGCATACTGCTCAAATAAAAGATGTGCAAACTGGCACGAAAAAACAGCAGTATAACCGGACAGACAATAGACACAGAGCGCTCTCGCTGAATGACAAAAGCTGACGCCAGCTTCAAACTCACGTGCTTTTATACTTCCTGGTCGCTGACGTCACCGCGCCTGTGACGTCACTCCCGTTTCTCATTGGACGTTGGACTATCACTCAGAGTGCGGCCCGCCAATGGCGTTCCCCACAGCGTTTCAGGACGCAGTGTTGAGTTCCCGGAAGGGAACTTTCCCTCACTGTATTGTAGAAACTATAGTTATATTGCTAATCGATTAATCTACTTATTATTAAAGCGAATAATTGACCAAACTTTGAAATAAACAGGCATAAAAAGGAAAATAAAATGTTCAACATAATTATGTGTCAGAAGCAGAACAAAACAATGCTACTCATTTGACCGTTTATCCACCCGGCTCAAAGTGGGCTTACTAGAGCGGAGGCGTTTACTCGCTGATAAGTCTTGCTCACGCGACCACTATACAGTGCTGTGAGATCCAGTGTAAAGTGCTTAAATTCACAAAATGCAAAGAACACAAATGACTTAGTGTTTTAAACTAGTTTAAAGCCATATGAAACAGCTCTGACAAACAGGAAAAAAACTTTGATTTGATCTTTGATTATTATTTAAATTTATTTGATGATCTGAAACATTAAAGTGTGACAAACATGCAAAAAAATAAAAAAATCAGGAAGGGGGCCAACACTTTTTCACACCACTGTACATATACTGTATCATATTTCAGACATTTATTTAAAAGTATATCATATTCTAATGTTACACCAAAGGAGGGCGCTACACATATAACCAATGATATCTAGTCTAAGCCCATCAACTAGCCTGAGAATGACCCTTGTGTATAACGGGGATATTTTTACTCTACAGTTACAATACGTTCATTGTAATTGCCTGTGCTGTATATATAATAACATACACTTCAATTATAACAATGCAAGCGCCTTTTAACTACAGCGTGAGCCTAACCCAGTTCTGAGAATATACCCTCCTACTCTCAACACGAGAGCTTGAACAAACCTCAGCAATGGAAGCTGGGGCTGGTGGGCATGTAATTGTACTTGGCATAACTGTGAAACAGCACTTAAACTTCTGCCTCCGAGTCAACACAATAAGTTCATTACTCCCTTTCTTTCTCCCTCTATCTTTCTCTCTTCCTTCCTCCCCCTCCTTTCCCACCTGACAGACAGATCAGGGTAATGAACTTCCAACATTAACAGGGGGAAGAGTCAGGAGGATGGTGGGAGCTTGGTTTCAGGGTTGGGTTCACATACAGACAGCGCTAGTGATGATAACATACACTGACAACATTGGAGGCAGAGGGAAACCTCTACATGAACATGTGAAGCTTTTATAACCGCGGTAATGTGTCAAATATACACTCTAAAAAATGCTGGGTTGTTTTAACCCAACGTTGGGTTAAATATGGACTAACCCAACTGTTGGGTTAAATTTTTCAATTGAAATTTTTAACCCAACAGTCGGGTTAGTCCATATTTGATCCAACGGGTTGGGTTAAAACAACCCAGCATTTTTTAGAGTGTACGTAACAAGCACTCGAGGGGAACTTATTAAGCACTCGAGAGGAACTTATTATTTATAAATATTATGTATACTTAAAGAGATAGTTCACCTTAAAATGAAAATTATCCTATGATTTACTCACCCTCAAGCCATCCTAGATGTAAACAATCAGAGTTTTTTTTTAAAAGTCCTGCCTTTTCCAAGCCTTATAACTGAAGTCCAATAAAGTGCATCCATCCATCAATAAATGTGCTCCACACAGCTCCAAGGGGTTAATAAAGACTGAAATTAGCCCTGCTTAATATTTTATAATAATAATGTGAAAATGATGTGCAAAGTTACTTAATTTGATTAACAGTTTTTGATAATATATCTATATTAAATAATAAAAAACAACAGATGACACAATTAAATTGACAACAGATTTTCTGATAATAAAATAAAATATTAAATGGTTAAAGTGTTATAATTTAAATTGATAAGACACAATTTTTGATTATTAAAAAATAATGGATCCATTAAAATGGAATCCAGAAAATGTAAATAAAAAACACAGAATTTGGGAAACAATAATACATTTTAGGTAAAAATTAAATTATTGAATTATTTCATAGGGCCCTATAACATGTACACACACACACACACACACACACACACACACACACACACACACACACACACACACACGCGTTGGGTTTACATGTTTTATGGGGACATTCCATAGGCGTAATGGTTTTTATACTGTACAAACCGTACTTTCTGTCGCCCTACACCTACCCTACACCTAAACCTAGCCCTCACAGGAGATTGTGCACACTTTTACTTCCTCAAAAAAACTCATTGTGCATGATTTATAAGCCTGTTTCCTCATGGGGACCTGAGAAATGTCCCCACAAGGTCAAAATCTACTGGTATTCCTATCCTTGTGGGGACATTTGGTCCCCACAACGTGATGAATACCAGGTACACACATACACACACACACACACACACACACACACACACACACACACACACACACTAATGTATTTATTATAATAAGGATTCAAAAAGATTTTTACATTCTTAAAGCTACAGATTTTGTAGAATACATGTTAGATGCTGTCAACACATTAAAGGGTTAGTTCACCCAAAAATGAAAATTCTGTCATTAATTACTCACCCTCATGTTGTACCTAACCCGTAAGACCTTAATTCATCTTCGGAGCACAATTTAACATATTTTTGATGAAATCCAAGAAGTCTCTGACTCTCCCATAGACAACAAGAGTATACTACCACATTCAAAGGCCAGAAAACTACCAAGATGATCGAGTAGTCCATGTGACATCAATGGTTCAACTGTTATTTTACGAAGCCATGAGAATACTTTTTTGCACAAGGGAAACAAAAATAAAGACTTTATTCCACATTTTCGTCTCTACTGTGTCACTTGTGGACTCGTGTTATGAGAGTACCCCGACGCATGCGTGTGGTGGCGCTGACACAGAACCATAAATTCCAATAGTTTCATACAGCGTGGGTCTTTCTCCACATAAACAAGGTACAGCGCATGTGTTTAACGTCACAACGCTGGATCTGGGTCAGTGCCGACACCGCCACATGCATGTGTCGTGATACTCTCATGAACTGGCGTCCACAAGTGGCGCAGTATTGATGAAAATGTGGAATAAAGCCTTTATTTTTGTTTTCTTTGCAAAAAGAAAAGTATTCTTGTAGCTTCGTAAAATTACAGTTGAACCACTGATGTCACATTGACAACTTTGTCGATCATCTTGATATTTTTCTGGGTCTTGAATGTGGTAGTACCCTTGCTGTCTATGGAAGAGTCAGAGACCTCTTGGATTTCATCAAAAATATCTTTATTTGTTTTCCCGAAGATGAACAAAGGTCTTACAGAGTTGGAACAACACGAGGGTGGGTAATTAATAACATAATTTTCATTTTTGTCTGAACTAACCCTTTAATACTCTGTTTCAAAAAATGTCTTAAAAAAGTTAGGAGCACCAAAAAAAAAAAAAATGTAGGAGCACCCAATAAATATTAAGGAGCACCACAACTGCCAATTGGACAGAACAGCCAGCACTTCTTTTTAGTAATGCATAATCTCATTGCTGATGTTTTACAAGCAAATGGGCTGATTCTGAAAGCCTTTTTTCCAAATATTTATTTTAAGCCTTAAGCAAGAGACAAGAATGAATGAAAATATGAGCACATGAACAAGATGTTTATTTTCTCTATTACAGGTATAGAGCTATTTAAATTAGAGGCAACCACTGTGTGTTTAAACAATCTGCACTATAAATAACAAAAAAAAAAAAAAACGACACAGTACTTTCTTAGTCATATTAAGTGCAAACAATAAATGCAGCCATAATCACAGTAGGCTAGTCTCTCAATATTCAAAGTACAAACAGAGACAAAATTTTTCAAGCACGATACATAGCTATAGACAACTACACAACCTATTATAGCCTATATACTAACAACAGCCTAGATACAGTGCCCTCCACTAATATTGGCACCCTTAGTAAATATGAGCAAAGGTGACTGTGAAAATAAATCTGCGTTGTTTGTCCTTTAGTTCTTTCCTTTGAAAAATTCACAAAATTCTAACCTTTCATTGAAGTAAAACGATGGAAAATGGGGGGGATATCTCATTATGAAATAAATGTTTTTCTCTAGTTCACGTTGGCCACAATTATTGGCACCCCTAAAAATTTGTCTAAGTAAAATATCTCTAAAGTATATTCTCATTAATATTATAATTTTTTAGCACACCAGGGTTGCTAAGAGTATAAAATTGTCCAGTCATGACTTTCTGTTCCACAGGAATATAAATATGAGGAACACAAAAGCCAAATTCCCTTAATCATCCATCACAAGAAGTAAAACCAAAGAATGTAGTTCTGATGTGCAGAGCAAGTTTGTTGAGCTTCACAAAATAGAAAGTGGCTGTAAGAAAAGAGCTAAAGCATTGAAAATCCCCATTCCCACCATCAGGGCAATAATTAAGAAGTTCCAATCAACTAAAGATGTTACAAATCTGCCTAGAAGAGGACATGTGTCTATATCATCCTAATGCATGATAAGGAGGAGAGTTTGAGTGGCCAAAGACTCTCCATGGCTTCTATGGTCAGATGAAAAAAAGCGAAACTTCCAGATGGTTTTGGTGCAGACAGGGATTAAAAAAGTACCCCATGCCCACGGTTAAAAATACTGCTGAAAAAAAAAAAAAAAATTCTATCAAATACCAGCAGATAAAAAATCAAAACCCGACTGCCTCTGTTAGAAATCTTATAATGGGCCATGGTTACATCTTTCAGCAGGACGATGATCCAAAATAAACATCAAAATCAACACAAAATTGTGTCACTGAGCACAGAATGAAGCTTCTACTATGGCCGTCCCAGTTCCCTGACCTGAACCCTGTATAGAAACTGAAGAGAAGAAGCACCAACATGAAGCTGGGAAGAGAGAGATTCTGGAGAATTTAGAGAGATTCTGTTTAAAGGAATGGCCTCTGATCTCTTGTCAGGTGTTCGCCAAACTCATTAGACATTGTTGGAGAAAACTCAGAACTGTTATCTTGGGAAAAGGATGTTGCAATAATTGGGTGCCAATAATAGTGGCCAACGTGAACTAGAGAAAAACATTTATTTCATAATGAGATTTCACTCCTAGGTTCTATTGTTTTACTTCAATGACAGGTTAGAATTTTGTGAATTTTTTGAATGAAAGATCAAAAGAATAAATTATGCAGATTTATTTTTACATCCACCTTTGCTCACATTTACCAAGGGTGCCAATATTAGTGGAGGGCACTGTAGTTTCACGCAAAATATCTCAACACGTATCCCTGCTATGTAAATGCTATTTAACCATCATAAGGCAAAGAAAGACATGGGACAGTGTGGTTTACACCTCACCATGTCACCCTCAATTTAATTATCTAGGTAACAGCTGCTATAACCAGGCTACCATGGCTCTTATCGCCTCCTCGCATGTGTTCGGTATCCATAATGCCAGCAGCGACATCCGGCGAAGTTTACTATACTGGATGTTGCTTCACATAAGAGATTAAAGCAATTACAGAACCATTACAACAATGAGCGCTACATTGTCCAGATTAGCACAAGCGGCACAATCACATAACAATGATACATCGGCTGTAAAACAGCCTTTGCTTATTTGTGGATGACAGTTTCATTTTGATCATTAATAATGGGGATTTGGACTGACATGCATTTGTGAGGTCAATGTCTTTGTGGCATTTTCCCTGTTGTAGGAAGCAATGAGAGTTATTAAACACAAGGATAAAGTGATTTTTTTTTTTTTTTTTTGTGAATATATGAAAAATTACAACACGGTGGTGATCCCATGAAGCCAATAAAAGAAAATGTGAACTTTATGAATAAAAAAGAAAATGTTGTGATTTCAGGTTTAAATCATGTCCAGGTTAAAGTGAAGAAATCTTACTACATACTGTAAACATATCATACAAAAATACAAATATTTTCCACTTTCTGTTATACTTTTTTTTTAGTATTTTATTATATTTATTTAACATTTTTTAATTTTTAAAGATGTATGATAACAAGCTTCAGTCTTTGCAAAACAAGTAAAGAAAAACAGTAGGGAAATTAGATTGTTGTGGCATTATAATTTCAAGTTGATATAACTTGATTTTACATAATTTTAAAGAAATGTCAAACATAGCCATATTACCAGACATATATACCAATCAAAAGTTTGATTGACGTCTCTTATGCTCACTATGGCTGCATTTATCTAATCAAAAATACAGTAAAAAGTGTTGAAAAAATATTTGATATAAGGTTCAAAAGAATTGAATTAATATTTAATTGAAACCAAGATGATATTAGATAATATTTTCTTTCCTGTTTATTTTTTTCACTTTCATTTTTAATCAATGTAATGCCTCCTCATGTCCTACTGACCCAAACTCTATATCAAAAATACTACATTTAAAACATTTAATACAAAATATAAATAAAAACTGTATATCAAATTGTGTATTAAAAACTCATTTACTTTTTCACTTTTAATCAATTTAATGCTCCATCAAAGAAGAAAATTATTAATTTCTCTGTCTTAAAAATAATAGTAGTAATAACGAATAAATAAATGACTCTTACTGAAAAAAAAACACACGCACACGTTCTACTTTTTTAACTTTCATTTTTTAATAAATGTAATGCATCCTCTAAGAACAAAATCATTCTTTCTCTCAAAAAATAATGTATATATAAAAAAATTTGACTCAAACTGTATATCAAATTACAAAATAACAAAAACAAAAAAACAATACTTTTTAATTGTTTTTTTTTTTCTCTTTTTCTCTCAAAAAAATAAAATAAAAATAAGAATAAAAACAAATAATAAATAAATCTTACTGGCCCAAACAGTAAGTCAAATTATCTAAAAAAAGACATGCTTTCTACTTTTTTAGCTTTCATTTTTAATCAGTTTAATGCATCCTCAAAGAAGAAAGTTATTAATTTAGCTGTCTCTCAAAAAAATAAAAAAAATAAATACAAAATAAATAAATCTTACAACCCAAACAAAAAACACGCTTTCTACTTTAAAAAAAAAAAAAAAATTCATTTTAATCAATTTAATGCATCCTCAGAAAAGAAAAGTATTAATTTCCTCTCAAAAAAAAAATAAAATAA
>NC_133380.1:25001986-25022271 GCF_049309525.1 Garra rufa
GCCGCGTGACCTTGAACTTGCGGAATGAATTTCCCCTCGGGGAAAATCCCTTGGTTTTGAGCCACCACTGTAGTGGCCTCATATGCAGCGAGCCAAAAGGTATTACGTTGGCTGCAGCTGCCCTGAGGTCTAGCAGTACTTGGAACTGTTTTACAGTGAGTTACAGGCCTAGCTTGACCGCATTGACTGCAGTAAGGATCGACTCGATCCGAGCAGGTGACATTAGTGCCTGCAACGTGGTCGAACCCCATACGACACCTAGATAAGTGGTTCTCCGTACTGGAGACAGCACACTTTTCTTGGCGTTGAGTCTCAACCCCCGTTCCTACATGTGAGCGAGAGCAGCACCTCGATGCTGCCCGGCTCACAGTGGTCGAGTATATGGATGCTCCGGAATCACGGAGGAGCCAGAGCCGCATCCACCCACTCTGTGAAAGTTTGGGGGGGGGAGAGTGCTAGGCTGAAAGAAGAGCTCCCTGCTTTTATTAAGGAAGGATGGAGACACACTTAGATCTGTTGTGACAAATCCGTCCTCGGACCTGATTTGTGTCGTAACCGCAGTCTGAACTTCAGTACTCTAACTGAAAGATTCAACTGTCTGAGATCTAGGAAGGGCCGTAGCCCCCCATCCTTCATGAAGAGGGACCACCTCGATGGTCCCTGTCTAGAGCCTGCTCGGAGCCCACCTCGGTGGAAACCCCGCGTTGAAGGAGGGTTCTTAGATATAGCAACCCTTCTTCACAGTACGCAGGACCCACGTAGATACTGTCGGCAGTCGTATTAACGCTGCCAGAAGTTCTACTGAGGGTACCAGCCTCTCGAGACTGGCCTCTATTTTGCCCTGAGCTTACAGCTCGGTGCCCTGTAGCAGTGAACCGGCAGGAGACACCTGAACTGCAGCTGCAAGTGCGGGCGATTGAGGGAACGGAACGTCGGTGACGCTCTCCATATCCACCTCCTCAGAGGAGGATAAACGGAGCACTGAGGGCCATTTGCTGGAGGAAGTACCGCCTAGCGGGCTTCCAAAACCAGCAATTGGCTGCCAGTTGTCCCTCCATCGATAACCAGACCCTGCTCTGGGCAGTAGTAATAAAAACGCCCCATATGCAGGTCCCACGTAGATATATTCAGCAGTAGTTTTCATGCTGCTCGAAATCCTAGTAAGGGAATCAGTCTCAGACTGGTTCTGGTACTACCTAGAGTTTTTAATTCAGAGCTCTGTAGCAGCTCACTGGCAGGAAGCATCTGAATTAATTCCTCTGAGGACCCCCATGGGGGTAGCGAACTCTCTAGCTCTGCTACGTTTCCGGGCGGAACGACTAGAGAATAATGTTCACGGGAGATTGCCGCGCCTTGCTACACTGGCAGGGTTGGCTGACAGATCTCCCTGTCTTAGCCGAGGACCTCTCAGACTGAAGCACGACCCTCAGATCGGGCTTTAGTTCGAAGCCCCCGGTCAGGAGTGTTGCTAAACCCGTCCTCTAGGTATTACCGGAGGAAAAAACGGACTGCAACGCTCCATTAAGAGCCTTTTATGTAAGGAGCTGATACACGGCCGGTTACTGCTCCCGTACAGCATCCGGCACGTGTACTTTTGCACATCAGGCTTGTATTATATACATGTGGCCTGGAAAGCAAAGACGGAGCTTCCAGTGATGATGCCAGACTGGGTGACAGATAGCTGGTAAGCGTCTGTTCAACCCCCGGCACCATCTTATACCCGTGCTCATTCAACCCCCATTATTAATAGTAAACTATTCAAAAAAGGGGGTGAAGAGCGGGTTAAAACTGGATTTTTCCGATCTAAACAGTGTTTTTCTTTTTAACTGTGTAGATTGGGAAAACACAAAAAGGCTCCCTTTTGGAAGTGCAGACTTAGTCCGAAGAAAACAAATAGTTTGCTTTCCTACGGCTCATCTCTAAAGCAGTGGTCAAAAATAATTACTTTATTATTTGGATTGGCCACCGCTTTATTCAGTACTTCCAAAGCTCCTAACATTAAGGCAATCGGGGGGCGGTTAAATACTTTTGACAACGTTCTCCACATCAACCTCCTCGGAGGAAGACAAGAGAAACGTTGAGACCTCTTTCTGGTAGGAAGAACCGCAACGCGGGCTTCCTCACCCAGTAGGAGATCATCCGATCTGCTATGCAAGGGAGGAGATAGGGGATTACCCGTCTCCATCCCTTTAACAAATCGAGCTGCGTAATCGCCGCTCCGCCTCTTTTTTGCGGAAGCGGGGCCAGACCCGCGAAGAACGCTGGTGAACACTCTCTCCTCAAAGAGAGTGTTCCAAAAACGGAGTACGTGCAGTGGAAAGCGCGCTTTCACACCGCAAACAGCCAGCCCCCTCAAGAGCTGACTGAGCGTGCTCCGCACCCACACAGCCACACACAGACTGCGTGTATCCCCACCAACAGACGCTTCTCTGCTTGGCAGGGAGGGACACGCTGTCTGTGAAGCTGCTAAACCGCTGAATTACTTTCCCCCTTTTTTTTTTTTTTTTGGTTGGTAACATATCCACTCAAATAAAAGTTGTGCAAACTGGCACAGAAAAACAGTGGAATGAAACAGACAGACAGACACAGAGCGCTTCGCTGAATGACAAAAGCTGAAGCCGGTTTGAAATGCACATGCTTATATACTTCCTGGTCGCTTACGTCACCGCCCCCGTGACGTCACTCCCGTCATCCTATTGGTTGAAGACTGATTCAGAGCCGGGTTCGCCAATGGCATTCCCCAAAGCGTTGATGACGCAGTGTAGAGTTCCCGAAAGGGAAACACACTTTCTACTTATTTACTTTTTTAAAATTTGTAATCAATTTAATGCATCCTTAAAGAAATTATTTCTCTCTCTCTCTCTCTCTCTCTCTCTCTCTCTCTCTCTCAAAAAATAAAATAATAATACATAAAAAATAAATAAATCTAACTGACTCAAACTGTATATCAAATTGTGTGGGAAAAAAAAGAAAAAAAACACATTCTATTTTTTAACTATTTTTTGTCAATTTAATGCATCCTCAAAAAAGAAATTGTATTTCTCTCTCTCAAAAACAAAAACAAATAAATAAATAAATGAAAAATAAATCTTACCATCGAAAAACTGTAGCAAATTGTGTAAAAATAAAATAAAAATAATAATAATAATAGTAGTAAAAGAAACACTTTTTACTTTATAATTTTTAATCAATTTAATGCATCTAAGAAATTTAATTAATTTAATGTAGTTAATTTCTCTCTAAAAAAATAATAAATAAAAATAAAATAAATCTTTCCGACCCAAACTGTACAATAAATTGTATTTAAAATGTTTTTTTTTTTTTTTTTTTGCTTTTTAAATTAATATAAGATTCACCCATGTAGGGAAATCCCACAAGTGCGTGGCCCCTGCAGACTGAAGCGGACTGGCTCTTGCACCTGATGTACTGAAAGTATCAACTGCGAAGTCTCAAGCACGTAACCATAAGCACACGGCGCAGCGTCCAATGTGCTGACACCTCTTAATACAGACCCCTATGTGCAGGCCACAGCAGAGCAATCTAATCTCAGGGAGCTTTGCATCTCCGGCCAGGCCGTTATTGACTGTATTGGGGGCCATAAATCATGGTGGAGACACATAGTGTACGGCCTGGTAACTCAGCCGATGTGAGCCTTCACAAACTGCTTTCAGGCCACTGGCGCAGTGGCACGTGCTCAGATCAGATGCTAAAGTAACCATCATGAACTCTACATGCACACACACATATGCAGATGCTTTTGGGCAAACCCACATACACCAATCTCTCCAAAGCACTCTAATTCCACCTCTCCGTCAATCACTGGAGGTGAAGTGAAATAGAGATTTACTGGAAGCCATTGACACTTCTATGTGTTACAACCAAACCTCAGGCACAGTCTCTGCAATGTGGCCTAACAAGAGACTATTCAAACATCTCAGGCATCTCCCTGGTTTTCTAAAGAGGTGAAAAGCATCAAACTGCAATGCAATGATTAAGCCATTTGCTCTTGAGTGCCATTAAGAAGATGCTGGAATGTTGAGTGAGCCCGTGCAGACGTTACTTTACTGAAAGTGAAGAAAAATAAATTTTAGGCTGTTCAAAAAATAGCAGTGTCTGCATTTTTCTTTACAAAGTCAAACATTTACTGTAAATACTGAAAAAATCTTGTAGATTTAGCTTTCTTGTGAATTACTGAACCTATATTTGGTTGTATAACCAGAACTGCTTCACATCTGTGTTGCACAGAGTCAATCAACTGCTGGCACCTGTGTACAGGTATTCCAGCTCAGAACGATTGTACTACACACCACAATGCCCCTGCATTTCTTGGTTTTGCCTCAGAAACGATCATCATTTTCGATCTCACCCCACAAGTTTTCTATGGTATTAGGTTCGGGGACAGGGCTAGCCACTCCATAGCGTTAATCTTGTTGGTCTGAAACCAAGATGCTGCTCATTACTGGTGTGTTTGGGGTCGACGTCTTGTTGAAACACCCATTTCAAGGGTATTTCCTCTTCAGCATAAGGCAACATGACCTTTCTGAGTATTTTGATGAACTCAAACTGATCCACGTTCCCTGGAATGTGATAAATAAACCCAGCACCAAAGGAAGAAAATCCATGATGCTTGCGCCACTATGCTTCACTTCACAGTGTACTGTGGCTTGAATTCAGTGTTTGCGGGTCACCTGACAAACTGTCTGTCGCCTCTAAACCCAAAAAAAAACAATCTTGGTTTCATCAGTCCACAAAATATTGTTCCATTTCTCTTTAGGCCAGTCAATGTGTTCTTTGGCGAATTGTAACCTCTTCAGCAGCATGTCGTTATTTTAACAATGGGACTTTGCAGAGGCTTCTTGCCGATAGCTTGGCTTCACATAGGTGTCTTCTAATTGTTACAGTACTTTAAGACTTTCTTTGATCACCCTAGAGCTGATCATTGGCTGAGTCTTTGCCATTTAGGCTATTCTTCGATCCAATCAAATGGTAGCTTTTTGTTTTCTTCCACGCCTTTCTGGTTTTGGTTGTCATTTTAAAGCATTTGATATCATTTTCTGCACTTCTTAATATGTATATATATATTTATACAACAGTTCTTTCTGGTTCTCAAATCTGATTGGTTGAGAACCGTGAGATATTCTATTGGTATCGCTACAGGAACGCCCTTTCACAATTTTGTATCACTCCGCATGTTCTAGCCAGACCGTTTTTTTTCCGAGTGTCATGGCGGACGTCCAAATCCCGTATCATTTTATAAATAATACTCTTTGTGTGTCACGGAATGTAGTTTTAAGAGGTTTTCAGGCGAGAATGTACTTGTTTATAGTTCAAATATGCAGTTTGTTAATAAAGATAACGTCTGTTTGAAAATTTGCTTCGTCGTTTTCGGACGTGCAAGAGCCATATAGTCAGGGGGTGTTCTGCACTCATCAATCCGCTCTAGAGGGCTCTCACCACGGCCAGATCTTCAGGAATTTATCGCTGGCTCTGATGTCTCTGTAGTGGTTACACATGACATGTAATTCATTATGGGTAAATCTAATGGGCAATCTTTGATCTCATCCATTTATTATTTGTTCCATAGAAGAAGATAGTTCATGTAGCATGTTTATGTAAATTCAATGCTGAATGCTGCCTTTACTCTTGACTGAATTGCCTAGCAACTTTTTGATGCCTGTTTTTGTTGTTGTTGTTTATTAAATATTATTACTCAATAAATAAAAATGTATATAAACTATATTTTAAATAATGTATTTAATAATAGTACTTAGTATTGAGTAACGTGCTTACATTCGTGATGGTGAATTTAGTTAACGTTACATTGTTCCGCCTTTAGATGGCGACAAGAGACCGTGTTATGAGTGAGCAGTTAATAGTGACTTTGGGACTTTTAAACTGAAGTTAAGCGGAAGTTATTTTTAGCTTCAACAACAGTTTGCCACAGCAAATAAATGCACTGAGCAGCGAAATCACCCTTAATAGATGAACAGATATTAACGCTTTCTTCAGTAAACATTCAAATTAATGTCATATCATCGTGAATATGAATAATGAATGCTCTATCAGATGCAGGTACGTTAATGACTCGCTCAGTCCATCTCTCTGTGATAATACTCAAACATGATACAATGAGATTTTGATGCATTAATACAATAGGCTTTCAATGAAGCAACTCAACATTCCTTCATTACTAGTTCTAAAGTGACGTTTTGGAATTAGTAACGAAGAAGCTTATGCTCAGCTGATCAACGGTCAAACTTTGATTTGAATTCATGGCGGAAGGAATAGTTCGCACAAAAGAGGTTTTTTAAAGAAACCCCGTTGTTATTTTTTTATGCATTTACACACTCGTGCCGTCGAACTGTTGTATAAACGCAATATCACACGAGTAGACTTGAGATATGGCTGTATATCGGCACTCTGTGATTACCTATGGAACTCGGCCTACGGCCTCGTGCCTACAGCGAATCACAACCGTGCCGATATATAGCCATATATGTAAGGGATAATCAACGGTTTGCCGTGCGTTAAAGGATTTTAAATGCACGACGTGGAGGCTAATAACCACCCGACGCGAAGCCGTTGATTATCCCGCTTATTCCATGGTTATAGACAAATTAAAACTAGGATTGATATTTGCAGCGCAAAATTTGACTGAATGGATAAAAAAGACGGTTATTTTCGTCAGTTATGACACGCAGCTCTAGCATTCTGCCCGCTTCAAATCAGACTCGGAGATTAAATAGTCCGGTAAGATCACATTTATTTGAATGAAATATAGCATTTGTTTCAGTAGATTATCGATCGACCAAGAGAGAGTGTGAAGGCAAGAGAGATGACAGTTGTGTGTGTGTGTAACGTTAACGTTACCTGCCTGCATGCTGTGCATCTCTCTCTACAAACAACAATTCATTACAAAACAGCATCTTTACCGCCCCGTTGCTGAGGAATATAATGTAGCGATCTAGTATCTAGGCTATTTTAAAGGTTGTATCAGGGATTTCTAGCCTAAAACATAAAGTGTCAATTTCAGCTGACCTTTCTTCACGATCCGCTCGCTGCCTGCCCCATAAATTGTCTGTGAAAAAACCGTGTCTCTCTGGTCAGCCTAGGGTCTGAGATATGCCAAAAAAACAATCGGCACTACCAACCTTTCCACACATAAACAAACAGTGTTCCAACCAATCAGCGTCAGGGGTTTGGTGTTGTGGACTTTCCTACTGGTGCTGGGATGTGAGGGAGGCGGAGCGAAAGTCCACAACACCAAACCCCTGACGCTGATTGGTTGGAACACTGTTTGTTTATGTGTGGAAAGGTTGGTAGTGCCGATTGTTTTTTTGGCATATCTCGGACTCTAGGCTGACCAGAGAGACGCAGTTTTTTCACAGACAATTTATGGGGCAGGCAGCGAGTGGATCGTGATGAAAGGTCAGCTGAATTTGACACTTATGTTTCAGGCTAGAAATCGCTGATACAACCTTTAATAAGGATCGCAGGCAAACGCTGACAAGAAGCTTATGTATGTGCGCAGCACAATGCGATCTCTCTCTCTCTCTCTCTCTCTCTCTCTCTCTCTCTCTCTCTCTCTCTCTCTCTCTGTGCTTTTGCGTGCATCAATTAAAGCAGCGCATTAATATAGAACAGTGATTAAACTGACTTGGAACTACCTGTGCATTAAACGGTTTTACTGCACACCTGCCAGCCAATCAGAATCCAGTATCCAGACATTCCATGGAATAAATATTATATACAGTTGTTGTTGTTGTTATATACATACATATTAAATAAGCATACTAAACACAAATGGCATAATTTAAAATAACAGTATAATAATAATGATGATAATGATAATAATAGTAATTATTATTATTATTAGTTTGTTTTGTTGTTATACACATATTAAACATGCATACTAAACATTAAAATTGCATGATGATAATAATATTTTTATAATAATAATAATTATAATAATAATAATAATTATCATTATTATTATTATTATTATTAAATATTATCAGTTATGTTTTGTTGTTGTTGCATAAATGGCATACAATTGCAAATAATAACAATTCATATTATTATTATTATTATTATTATTATTATTATTATTATTATTATTATCATTATTATATACAATTTTATTATTATAGAATTACAATTATTGTTGTTATAAACATGTTAAACAAGCATACTAAACATACAAATGTATAAATATTATTATTATTATTAGTTGTTATATACATATTAAATAAGCATACAAAACAAAAATTGCAAAAAGTTGCAATTAATATTAATACTAATAACAATAATAATAGTAAAAGTATTATTACTATTATTAGTTGTTGTTGTTATATACATATTAAATATGCATACTAAACATGAAATGTAATTTGGTTGTTGTTATATACATATTAAATAAATATATTAAACATTTTATGCCACAATTAAATTTGTATGCCATTTTTATTTTTAGTATGCTTATTTAATATGTAAATATCAACAACAACAACTATTATTATTATTTGCTATTTTTATTACATTATATTTAGTATGCTTATTTAATATGTATATATCAGCAACAGCTAATAATACTAATTATTAATATTATTATTAGCCATTTTTATTTTAATATGTACTGTATATAACAACAACAAAACATCATAAACATTAAATAATAGTGTGTCAGTCTATAGTAACACTATCTCACAAGACAAAAGCCTACTTTACTTGCTACTTCGTGCCTATATCTTTACAAGATTTGATGCCATTAATCTGGCAAACTTTGGCAAGCCAAACATACTAGTACATTGTACATTGTACATTGCAAACACAACTCTGCTTACTTGCGTCTGGATGACAAATAAAGTCAACCAGTCACATTAGAACTTGCCAAATGGAGAAAGTGGTGTCTGGTTTGGGTCATTCAGTGAACAGACTGTGGGTGGTCCGTGGGTGTGCCGTCTGAGACTAATAACATGACAAGTCAAATATGATATATGTTACAATTTATTAGAACAGAGTGATTCACTAAGACGATCAAGCTAATTGCATCACATACAATCAAGTTGAAAGCAGAAAGTCAGACTCACTGTTCTCACATTACATCCCCGGGGAACGTCTCAGAAGTCTTAACCATGGTCTTGGCCATTACTGATAATAACTCTGCGGCTACATTCAGCTACTGCAGGAAGTGTTTGCTATGGTGTTATTTGTTCTAATGCCTGACTCACCGAGCCCTGCAGCGCCCAAACAACTCTTCTCAAATACTCAGGTGAAAACTCACTGAATACATTTATTGCTCTAAGTAAATAAATAAATAAAGTAAATAAATTTTCTGAAAGTAGCACTTGGACAAGAAAGAGAAAAATATGAAATTTGCAAAAAGGCTCTCAATTTTTTTTAAGAATACCACAGAGTGCAGGCATAACTTTCCTTACTCAAATCCATTTTCCTTCTAGTCTAAAAGATAAAAAAAGATAAAAGATTAACAAAAAATATTTTCTAAAATCTGATATTCAAAATCCAAATCAAAACCACATCCACATATGTTTTGAAATCTGATTAAAACCATTATTTTTTAATGCATCTAAATGTTCATTTTAGATTTAGAGGGTATCAAAAGTAGTTTTTTTCTCATGCAGGATATTTATTTATTTTTTATTTTTTATTTTTTACTCACTCTTTTACTTATATAACAAACTACGCAAAATTCACTATGTAGAGAAGAAATTTAGGAAAAAGTACATAAAATGTCTGATAACGTAATAACTTATTTATTATTATTATTATTTATAAGTTATTATTTATTATTTATTAGGTTTCCATTTCATTCATTCATTAATTCATTCATTTTTATTATTCATTCATTCATTTTATTATTATTATTTATTCATTCATTTATTCATTTAGTACTTTCAGGTTTCTATTTTATTCATTCATTATTTTTTTAGCTTAAGTCAGATTAAAAAAATATTCAAAACATGAATACATACTTTCAAGTTTTTATTTCATTCATTTATTCGCTTAAGTTAGGTTTAAAATAATAATAATAATAATAATAATAATAATAATAATAATAATAATAATAATAACAATAATAATAATAATAATAATAATAATTCAAAATATGAATAAGTACTTTTAGGTTTCCATATTATTCATTCATTCATTCATTTTTTTATCTTAAGTTAGATGAAAAAAATCTAAATATGAATAAGTATGTTCAGGTTTTTATTGTATTAATTAATTTATTTATTAGCTTAAGTTGGATTAAAAATACTGATTCAAAACATGAATAAATGCTTTTTTAGGTTTTCATTCATTCATTCATCCATTCATTCACTTTGATGAAAATACTTTCAGGTTTCCATTTCATTCATTCATTTATTTAGATGAAAAAATAATAATTCAAAACATGAATACTTTCAGGTTTCCATTTATTCATTCATTTATTAATTTTCTTAAGTTAGATGAAAAAAAATATTCAAAACATTTTAGGATTTCATTCATTTATTTATCTTTTAGCTTAAATTAGATTTAAAAAAATCTAAATATAAATAACTATGTTCATGTTTAATAGATGAATAAATGAATATGAATAAATACTTTTAGGATTTCATTCACTCATTCATTCATTCATTAGTTCGTTCATTTATTGATTGATTTATTAGCTTTATTAGTCAAGGGGCAGCCGTGGCCTAATGGTTAGAGAGTCGGACTTGTAACCCAAAGGTTGCAGGTTCGAGTCTCAGGTCCGGCAGGGATTGTAGGTGGGGGGAGTGAATCACCAGCACTCTCTCCACCCTCAATACCACAACTGAGGTGAGTCCCTTGAGCAAGGCACCAAACCCCCAACTGCTCCCCGGGTGCCGCAGCAATGGCTGCCCACTGCTCCAGGTGTGTGTTCACGGTGTGTGTGTGTTCACTACTGTGTGTGTGCACTTGGATGGGTTAAATGCAGAGCACAAATTCCTAGTATGGGTCACCATACTTGACCTCACGTCACCCCTTTCCTTTCCTTTAAGTTAGATTAAAAAAAAAATCAAAAAATGATAAAGTACTTTCAGGCTTCTATTGTATTTATAAGTAAGATGAAATAAATAATAATTTTAAACATGAATAAATACTTCTAAGATTTCATTCATTCTTTCGTTCATTTATTTATTTATTTATTTATTAGTTTAAGTTTGATTTAAAAAAAATCTAAATATGAATAAGTACTTTTTCAGGCTCCTATTTCATTAATTAATTAATTAATTAATTAATTCATTCATTCATTCATTCATTCATTCATTCATTCATTCATTCATTCATTTATCTTTTAGCTAAAGTTAGATTTAAAAAAAAAAAAAAAAAAAAACTGAATATGAATGAGTACTTTCATGTTTCCATTTTATTTATTTATTAGTGTAATTTAGATGAAAAAAAAAAAAAAAATCCAAACATGAATAAATACTTTCAGGTTTCCATTTCATTCATTCTTTTTTTTTAGCTTAAGTCAGATGAAAAAAAAAAATCAAAACATAAATACTTTCAGGTTTCTATTTCATTCATTTATTCATGTATTTGTTTAAGTAAGATTTAAAAATAATTTAAAATATGAATTAATACTTTCAGGTTTCCATTTTACTTGTTTATTTATTAGCTTACGTTAGAAAAAATCAATGATTCAAAACAATATAAAATGAATAAATACTTTTAGGTTTTCATTTATTTTAATTTCATTCATTCATTAACACTCACACACACACACACTTTCTCATGAAATCGTTTATTTTGACATAGTATCATCACTTAATGAAAAAATAAGTAACATCAGACGATTAGATTCGACTGAAAGGACAGACAGATGCAAATTGGCTTTTCAGAGACATAAAGGTCTGATAAGAACATACCATTAAGACAAACAAGGTGAAGTAGGCAGTTTGCATGTGTTTAGATGTAATGATGACTAGAGCCATTCTTCAGTTTGTGCCATTTGTACTGTGAAGCTCCTGCAAGGTCATGTTTCAAAGACTCACCAGGTAAGTGTTTGTTTGAAAGCAACCCTAATCCTTCCTTTGAAAGCAAAAAGGTCACATATCTGCAAAACCACAGACAACAACACTCTTGCTCTCTATTTCCCTTTGTTTCTTTTCTAATGCTCTCTTGGTCTTTCTAGCACCCACTCACAACCACTCTCCAACAGATATCCATTCAGGAGTGTGTCTATACCTCTGAGACACAAAATGGAGAGCTATTAAATATTGATACAGAATATTGTGAGGCTCTCTCTTACGCTGGGCATGCCCCCCTTCCAACCACTTATTTCTCACAAGACGGCAGTTTCTACTCATGAGAGGAACGAGAGAAAGAGAATCACAGGTACAAGCACCATATCTAAAAATAAAGTAGTTATCTTTGCAATAGTGACAAATGATCTTTGAAATTGGAGGATCATTAGCTACGGAAGTCAGCTCTGATACTCATTACAGCATGTTCACGGAGGGCTCAGTACAATTTCCACAAGGTCTCCAAAGTAGGTCCATGGCCTTGGTGTCATACGAATTAAAAATCTTGTTTTGACTAACCAAAACAAACCAGAAATGAAATTGTGTCATTATTTATTCATCCTCATGTTTCTCCACACACAAAAAGATAAACTTCACACAAAGGACAATATTTACACTGCTCTTTTTCACAAAATGACTGTTTATAGTGTTCACAGTTTATACTGTCCTTCGCAAAAGCTAGAACATCTCATTCACAAATCTGTTTGATTCCAAAAAACTTTGTTCAAAAGATTTTTTTTATACATTTTTGAAAGTCTCATGTCCAACAAGGCTACATTTATTTGATCAAAAATACTGTAAAAACAGTGATATTGTGAAATAGTATTAGTATTATAATTAATATAGTATACATGTTTTGGAACAACCTGAGGTTGAGCAAATGATGACCCATTTTTTTTTGGGGGGGGGGGGGGGACTGTCTTTTAATACATACATTACAACTGGGTTTGTACAGATACTGTAAAATTAAATTCCAGGACTTTCAAAGACATTTCAAGCAGTACTTTTTTGATTTCCAATGCCTTCAATCAGAGATCTTACTTATCAAACAATATCTTCTCTTTCAAATTCTAAAAAAAGATAATTAGATAAATAAAAATATACTAATAAAACAAAATGGCAAAAATAAAGTGAAGCACATGCAAAGTATAAGTATACTACACTTTTACTATAGTAAAACCATGGTTAATTCTTAAGGGATTTGTATTTGTGTATAGCCTACTTTCATTTTTCTTTGTTTTGTTTTTATAACTATACTGCCTTAACAGTTTGATGTTTTCTACTGTTTAATAAAAAAAAGGATTCGCAAAACTACTCCAAAATCCTGATCTGAAACAAATGATTTGCCATACCCACTCTGAAGTCGCAAACTGAATTAAATGATTTGCGAACCCACACCAAAGTCCTGATCTGAATCAAATGATTTGTGAACCATCACTTCAGATCAGGACTCAAAGCGAGAATCGCGAATCATTTGACTCAGATCGCGATTCGCGAATCATTTGATTTAGGACTACAAAGTGCATATTGCGAATTATTTGATTTGAATCATACAGTTTGCAAAATGATTCACAAACCTGTTCTGATCTAAATCAAATGATTTGCGATCCATGCTCCAAAGTCCTGATCTAAATCAAAAGATTCACGATCCACGCTCCGAAGTCCCAATCTGAATAACGATTTGCTAACCACCATTTCAGATCAGGACTCGGAACGCAAATCACAAATCATTTGACTTAGATCGGAACTTTGCGTATCGTGACTCACGAATCATTTGATTTACACGGACCAAAATTATAAACGCAACACTTTTGTTTTTGCCCCCATTTTTCATGAGCTGAACTCAAATGGATGTGGAGATCCTGGGCTACACGTGGTCTGCGGTTGTGTACTGCCACATTCTCTGAAATGCCTTTGGAGATGGCTTATGGTAGAGAAATGAACATTCAATTCATGGACAACAGCTCTGGTGGACATTCCTGCAGTCAGCATGCCAATTGCACGCTCCCTCAAATTGCTATCTGTGGCATTGTGCTGTGTGACAAAAGTACACATGAATAGTATCTTGATATGCCACACCTATGAGGTGGATGGATTATCTCGGCAAAGGAGAAGTGCTCACTAACACAGATTTAGACAGATTTGTGAACAATATTTGAGAGAAATAGGCCTTTTGTGTACATAGAAAAAGTCTTAGATCTTTGAGTAAAGCTCATGAAAAATGGGGGCAAAAACAAAAGTGTTGAGTTTATAATTTTGGTCAGTGTATTGATTTGATTTAAATCGTGACTTCAAATTACATATCGTGAATCATTTGATTTGAATCATTCAAGTGACGGAATGATTCACGAACAGGTTCTGATCTAAATCAAATGATTCGCGATACACAATTTGAAGTCCCGATCTCAAATAAATTATTTGCGATTAGCGATTTGAAGTCCTGATCTAAAACAAATAATTTGCTATACACGCTTCAAAACAGTGAATCATTTTGCGATGCAATAGTTTAACTGATTTGGAGTTTTGAAAAGCTCCATTTCACCCATCACTATGTGCATTTTAAAATCAATACAAGCGACGTCGAAATTCGAAAATAAATGGTTCTTTTAATTTGATCTGGTTTTTGCTAGTGAATCGCTTGAACTGAATGAACTCAAAGTCCTGAGTTTGAATCAATCGAAGCGGATCCAGCATAAATTAATCAATTGATTTAGATCATCTGTTCCTCTTTTCGCATCTTCAGCCATGTTTACACAACATTATCAGAACTACTACTGGTTTATCTTGCTAGTTTTATGACATTAACTGAAATAAGAGGAAGAAGTATAATGTTTTTTGTGTGAATTTTGTGTGAATAGATATGTGCTTATTGACAAAATGAAACACTTATTTCATAGATACATTGTCTTTCAATAATCCAAGCACTTTTCAAGTACTTCTTCAGGAATATTAATATTTTCAAGGGTTTTCCAGGCTTTACATTTCAAAAAGTCAAATTCAAGCACTTCAAGCACTTTAAGCAACTTGTATGAACCTTGTTACAAACATGTTTTCTAAAATAAATCCTGAGGCAGTTTATATACTTTCTGACAGTGTCATTAAACACAAAGTCAAAAAAATAAAAAAATACAATCCATTTTAGTTAACTAGTGGGCGGTGTGAACTCATGCTTTTTCCACAGACATCAACAAGAATATGCAAGTTTAGTTTTCTTTTGAAGAGACTGATACTGTCTCTTCAAAAGAAAACTAAACTTGCATAGAGCATCAGTATCAGCATCACTTTATTTCAAAGATTTCCTGAAGTCTATTATCCGCCAAGCTATAAATCGAATTCCCATAATGTCAATACTCAGAACTGCAGATTTGAAGTGATGGAAATTAATGAGTTGCAGGTTATTGTGTTACATAGGTTATTATTATAATGGTTATTACGTAGTTTGATATGATACACTGACAGCTTTATAAAACTACATGGCCTCACCGGTCAGGAAGTGATTCATTACTAGAGTAATAATGTGGAGGTGCAGTAACATTTCACTGTAGCTGTGTTGTAAGAAACATAGCAACAGTTCTCAAGTGTTGCCTAGCATTTGGTCCCCTTGAATCGCATCGTCAGCTCGTCTTAGAGCGAGCTGCTTGGTGATTCTTGCAGCCATGTGCCTGCAGTTTTAACGATGCCACCTCTGTCTGATTCATGAAGGTCATTATGCGGGTTGACTTCCTCTAACGCGCACAAGGGCAGTGCACCTGCTGTGCATGAAACATGCTTGTGGCGGAACCAAAGTCACTGAAAGTAATTAATGAGCTTGACTAAACTTAATATGTAAATGCTATGAGTGAGCTACATGTGAATACATAATATGGTGTGCAGCTGGCTTATCCACTTCTAGATGTAAACTCTACACATACAAAGGCCACAAAAAGCAAAAAAGTTTGGACACTTCTATAAGTCACATCAGGGGCCTTTCTCAGAGGACCAGGGAGGCAATGCCTCCTCAAAATATTGGGAAAAAATCATAGTACAAAAATAAAACAATGCCAGTATTACAAAATGTAACATAAAAGTGTATAAATGACTAGGTTTTACAAAGAATAGTCATTTAAGAGGAGACAATGCCTCCATTGCGATATGATTGCATATGACTGGTTATGTTTGGCTGTGATTGGTTCATGCGATAAATCCCACCTCTTGTGTTCCTGTGCTTTCCGAGTCAACAGTCCGAATAAACAATATAATGGCATTATTGGGAAGACTAATTTAAAAAGTAAGTAAACAACTCACACATAGATCTAACCACTTTGTTACATCAAAATAAGACTTAAAATGGCATGAATACATGATCTGAGGGAGTTTTTAGTGAGTAATCAGCTTGGTGAAATGTGTGACCAAGATTTATCGAGCTTTGATGAGTTTCAAAAATAATTAACAGTTAACTATTAAAAAGAATAGCCGTGTGATGGTATTTTAGTGCCACGTAAAAAAAAAAATCTAAATCTAAAATTACGAGATTAAAGTAGCAATATTTTGAGAATAAAGTCGAAATATTTGGAGAATAAAGTCAAGCTTATAATTAGTAATTATAAAAAAAATATAATACAGTAAATGATTGGAAATAATATTTAACAACTTCCATTAATTGTTGGTAGCGTGTCAGCCACTCAGTAATCACAATAATTCTGTGCTTTGTTGCTTTTAATACAACACAGCTCAGCTTTCAAATTATGTCAGTTTTATCATAAAATACATTATAAATGTGTTTTCCTCTTTATTTCAAGTTTATAGCACAATATAAATGTGAATGGACATTAGAAGAAATAAAAAAAACACAGTATAGTCTAATTTAATGAAATGAATGACTCATTGTAATCGAAAAGATGACAGATTCACATGCCACTTAAACAGGCGAATACAGCGATCTGTCACACCACATTAAAGAGTGCGAAAAACACATTATTGTAATAGACATATTGTTTGTATTTTGCTATAAAACTGACAGATTTTAAAAGCTGAGACTTGGTGCTTTCAATCTGGGCCACTTGCATGTGCAATAGGCTGGAACATACTCTCAAAATATCATAACTTTAATCATTTTTATTTTATTCTCAAAATATTTTGACTTTATTTTCCACACATTTTGACTTTATTTTCGAAATATTTCAACTTTGTTCTCATAATATTCCTACTTTTTTTTTTATGTGGCACTAAAACACTACTGTATAGCTGAACGTAAGTTCACAAATAAAATATATTGTTTAAATTGTTACTGCCTTGAGTTATTATTTTAGAATAAATGTAAACTGCTTAAATGCGTAAAATGCAAAAAATGAGAATCATACTTGGCTTTAATAAAAAGAATATTGATTACATTGTCAAGATTGTTAAGATTTTTTCTTCTTCTTCTTTTTCTGATAGTGTAAGTAATGTGTATTTAACCAATAAAATGTGACTAGGACATGAATGTACATTTAATAATATAATTA
Organism: Garra rufa; assembly: GCF_049309525.1. Classification (NCBI taxonomy): domain Eukaryota; kingdom Metazoa; phylum Chordata; class Actinopteri; order Cypriniformes; family Cyprinidae; genus Garra; species Garra rufa. The sequence goes on from NC_133380.1 coordinate 25,019,520, forward strand.
AGAATAATAATAAAAAAAAACTTGCCTTTTCCTTGCTTTTTTAATAGGTTCAAGGTTGAAATTAGTAAAAAAAAAAAAAGTCATTTTGCTTTAAAAAAAAAAATCGGGTGCAATAAATTTATAAATGAAGAAGAAAGTCATAATAGTAAATGCCATGGATGTATATTTACGAAATTTTGTAGCACTATTTTGTATGTAGTGAAGGGGTGTCAAAATGACAATTTTCACCTGAGATTTGGAGCCAAATTACATTCTTTAGAAAGAAAGCAGAATGTTCTTTTTTAAGGCACTTGGTTTGATAGTTTGGTATATAATACAAATATTCATGCATTTTTGGTGTGTCCAAATACCCTTTAGAACCACTCCACACAGTAGTTTGCATACTAGATATTAGGCGACCACTTGGATACTGTTACCAGACTGATACATTGGAGAAATAAAGGGGACTGAAGGTGCATAAATGTGGGTTCCACAATTTCAATAAACTGTGGACCATCCCAATAAACAGCTGAGGAGAGCGAGAATATTTTATCTTTTACAAGCAGCCACCACCTCCTCTGAATGTTAAATCAAACCCACAACCTCGGCGTCTAATTCAGAATCATAAATCGCACACTATGATCTCCTTCTTAATCAACCTAAGCACAAGCTTCCAATAAAAGATGATAGTGGCACAGTTTTGCAAAGTCAAGGTAAAATATTTTGCCTCTGAAGCAAGTGGGCAGGACACTTTGCATGTCATATAAAAATTTGTACCGTGGTGAAATAAATATTGCACAAACAATAAAGCCATTCACTCAGTCACAAAGGTACACCGTGTTCTCTATCATTTCCTTCACCGATGCAATAGTAAATTGCCCTGATGCGGTATATATGGCAGAAGAAGCAGCAGAAAAGATTGGAACATATTGTGCCTACAGGAAAAGAGCCAATTTCCTTGCTTGGCATATGTGCAAATTAGCATCACCTGCAAGATAAGGAACATAAAAGAAAAATACTGACACGCACGCACTTGTGCACAACACACACAAGTCATTGTAGGGTAAATCTTGCCTCTGTCCTCTCTCTCTTCCACTCTACTGGTCCTGCAAGCAGTGTTAGGGAGAAGCAAACCAGCATTGCTACTAACTTTACTACATTTTTCAGCAGCATGACAGTAGCTCAGCTATTTTCATAACATTGTGGCTTTACCAGTAACAAGCTACTTTATCCAGAAAGTGGCACTGACCAAACACTACATCATTATCATGTCCAGTCTCTTATAAAAAGTATAGCACTGTCCAAATAGCTTTAGCTTTCCATTTAGCTTTGTGAAGGGTGCTCGCAAGCACCCACTTTGTGGCCCTTATCCACCTTTGATGCACATTTCTGCCAAGCCCACAATGTGGTGAACCCTGCAGCTGACTTCTAACTGACAGTCAAAACAGCATTACATCACAAATTGGGTTTAGGATGCCATTTGGGACAGGGCCACTGACATTTTTGGTCACCTGGCGAATACAGTACATTTAGATTGCACTGGTACTATATAGAACACTTTATTGAACTTTTGCAAAGTTGCCACTTTTCCAAAAGAAATAATGCAAAAGTGCTTAAGTTTTTTCTAATTAACCTATTTATCTTAAATGGTCTTCTTACAGTATCAACCCTCTACGATGCGAGTAAATCACTCACATATACAAAATCTTCACTCTGGGTAACTAAATAATGACTAACATTAGCCATTGTGAGTGAGTTGGTGGCTAAGTATAGGTTTAGCACACACATATTTTCACTCACTGAACACTGAGTGCTTCTGAATTGAAAAGTGATCTGTGCTATTTTTCAGTTAATCTCAATGGACCCGCAGCATGTGTAGTGTATCAGAGCAAATCAGACAATTTAAGATTCGATCAGAACAATGTTGAAACACAAGGAGCGGAATTCCACAAAGAGGCTCAAGACAACATGGATGATCGTAAATCAGCCAGTCTGAAGCAAGTCCACCAACTAGCAGCTTTGAACAGCTTGCAACAATAACACAAAAGAACACACTGATAATTTCAATTTAAGAAGGAGATTGTGTTTTTTGGGCAAGTAACCAAGATTAATGGTCAAAGACAGCATGTCTTGACCATCACATGAGGAAAATCATTAGTAGTTATCCAGTGTCACATATTTGTGCATTGTAAAAGTATGCGAATCTCTTGGATTAGCAGTTAATTTAAAGGTAAAATTAGAGTCCATCTGTGCAGATGTGTTTTCTGTCAGTGTAATGACTATCAAATGTAAGTACAGTCAAGCCCGAAATTATTCATACCCCTGGCAAATTCTGACTTAAAGGAGAAGTCCGGTGTGATATTGACCTAAAGTTTATTGAATCATGATACCGAGTGTGAACGTACCTTGCATATCTCATCTCGTCTTGTCCACTGCAGTCCGAAATCTGGGGTCAGTTAGCCGATGCTCACAACAGGTTGCCAATGAGAATCAATAGGGCATCGAAGTAGCCATGTAAATAAATCACTGTTTTACGCCATTTACGAGGCACAAAGTAGCTCCACACTTCATTGGTAGACTTCCAAGGGCCCTGACATTTAAAACGAGACATTGAGAACTCAGAAAAAGCACCAGTAGTTTATTTACAAGAAGATTTATACAGACAGTACCTGGAAGAGAAAATCCGGTCGCCGCCATCTTGAACTTAGTCACGATAAGTCGAGTGACGAGCAGGAAGGAACTTATCAGGTTATCAACTTATCAGGTTGTAGTT
>NC_133380.1:25022771-25045823 GCF_049309525.1 Garra rufa
CCAATTGCAAATAATAAAATGCTTTTTTGAACCACCAAGCATGAGAGCATGTTCTAGTGCACCCCAAAACAAAATAAAGACTTTGTAAAAGAGCATAAGAGGACCCCTTTAATTTGTGTTCTGAAGATGAACGAAAATCTTATGGTTTTGGAACGACATAAGAGTGAGTAATTAATGACAGAATTTTCATTTTTGGGTAAACTATCCCTTTAAGTATAATTAACATGCTACAAAAAATCTACTTAGAACTTCAGGAAGCCACAACTTTAGTAATTATACCAATGCTAACCAAAGATCAATCAATTGATGTCACTTACATCCTGCAATTCAAATATGATCTTCACAATCGACAAAGAAAAGGTCATTTTTGTTTCTCCAAAGGCTCTCAGTAGCAGGATACAAAATTCCTCTAAAGTTTTTTATGACAAATTATGCACCAGACAGCTTGAAATAGACCTTGTGTTTGACGTGCTGCCCTTAATTTAAGGAGATATTCAGATGTATTACACCAGGCGCTTTGACCCTCAACCCAACCTGCACAGCATTTAAAAAGCAGCGTGCCAGAAGAGGAGGTGATGCATAATGTGTGTAAAAAGCCAGTGAGTTAGATAAGCAGTCGCCTTTCAGGAGAGGAAAATGGTTACAAATAAAATGAAAAAAAAAAATAAAAAATAAATAAAAAATAAAAAGCCCAGCACAATGGCAAAAGGAGTTTGTATCTGACCTCTTTAGCAAGCTCTTAAAGCACAACAAATAGCATTGTCACATATTTAGGTGTGAAACCCTGAATGCTAAAGTAGGCCACGCACAGGTGTTAGGGGAAGATAAGCCCTGTCCTTTCCCTGCATTTTAAGGGATCCTGCTCAAAATATGAGAGGAGACACATTTCCCCACGCAGAGACCGTCAATCATCCAGGTTCCCCCGTGCAGACGAAAAGTTTGCGTGGGGTTCAAAGCTGCTATTGCTCAAGACTTAAATAAAGATACCTGACAGCCGGCAGATTCCAGTCAGAGGTCACTTGTGATTCCTCAAGGACCTGCCATTTTTACTCCTGCATCTTTAAAGTATGTGATTTTTACACGGCTCACTGGAATACTCGATTCTGGTCAGTCTTGACATTCACTGGACAGATATTTCACAGTCCTCATGTATTAACATGTATCCGGGTAACCGGCACCACTTTTTTACACCGCTGGCTTTCGTGTTACACCTTTAGTATACAGTTTTTTCTAGTATCACCTAGCCCAGAGGTAGGAAAATTTGATCCTAGAGAGCCACTGTTCTGAAGAGTTTAGCTCCAGTTCTGAAAAAAAATGGGTGTGTTTAATCAGGGTTGGAACTAAACTTTGCAGGACAGCAGCTCTCTACGAATTGCCTATCCCTGGCCTAGCCAAAAAACAAACAAACAAAAAAAAAAAGATAGTTTTCAGCTTTGCAAGCAACTCTTTAATGTGAAGGCGTGTTTCAACAAGTAAAGAAGGCATATTTTAGCAAGTCTTCAAATTTTGGCTATCACTGCAATGACTGGACGAACACTTAGAAGTCATGCTGTCATTTTAACAAGCACAACTGGCAGGAAACCATTGTTAATTTATTTTTCCATTGCATACACAAATTTTCTGGATTGATGCAGAAAATTTAATGAAGAAAATGAAATTCAAATAAGTGGATTTGTCATAACGATTCACTCCAGTGACTGTGGAACTGCTAAAGATAAAGCATATCTTATAATATTAATAGAATAATTTCACATCCATAAAACTAAGTAATCTCACTCCAAACCAAATTTTCCTACTCTAAAAATTACTTTAAGCTGTAATGTTTTACATAAATATAGAAGTACAAGGTGATTAGAGCTTATAACTTAGTAAGCAGGTATCTTAGTGTTGTGTAAAGTGCAAGGCATCTTTTTTCTCCTGTATAATATTTTACAGTATATAAAGTCACATTTTCATTGTATTGTGCTCTGGCACCAGTTTATATTTGGTTGTCTGCCTCTCATTTATCAACTGAATTTCAACTCAAATAATATGCAAATTTACTTATATATTTTTACTTTGTAATATAGTAATAGTATTATAGTAATAACAACAATATTGCTGTTATTATTATTTATTTTATTTTATTTTTTATTGTTATTGTCATTGTCATTACTCACCAAATAATTATAATATTAATATTATTTGTTGCATAATAATAATAATAATAATAATAATAATAATTATTATTATTATTATTATGTGAGTAACAATAATAATATAGATTTTTTAATTACTTTTTTATTAATTATTAATTATATATTATTATGATTATTATAAGAATTATTATTATTAGGCGAGTAGCCATGAAATGCAATTATTACTGAAAATTTCACCTTTTTTTATAATTACAGTTATACAGTATTATAGCAATAACAACTGTTGTTGCTATAATTATTTTATTATTACTCATCAAATAATTATATCATTCTTATTATTTTTGTAAGTAACAATAATAATTATTATTATTAGTAGCCATGAAATGCAATTATTACTGAAACTTTCACTTATTTTTTAATAACAGTTATACAGTATTATAGTAATAACAATAGCTGTTATTGTTATTATTATTATTACTCACTAAATAACAACAACAACAACAACGACAACGACAACAACAACAACAACAACAATAATAATAATAATAATAATTACTATTAGTAGTAGTAGTAGTAGTAGTAGTAGTAGTAGTGGTGGTAGTATTATTATTATTATTATCATCACAATTTTGTGAGTAATGATAATAATAATTATTGTTTAATTATTTTTTAAAAATCATTATTACTATTATTATTATTATTATTATTATTATTATTATTATTATTATTATTATGTGAGTAGCCATGAAATGCAACTATTACTGAACTATAACTTTTTTTTTTTATAATGACAGTTATATACAGTTACTGTATGTCATAGTACAGGAGTTCTCAACTCTGGCCCTCGAGGTCCATTTTCCTGCAGAGTTTAGCTCCAACCCTAATCAAACACACCTGAACAAGCTAATCAAGCTCTTCATCATTACTAGAAAGTTACAGGCAGGTGAGTTTGATCAAGGTTGGAGGTAAACTCTGCAGGAAAGTGGACCTCGAGGGCCAGAGTTGAGAACCTCTGTCATAGTAGTTGGTAGTCCAAACTAAAGCTTTTCTAAAACCGCAAGACCCCAGTGCAGGGTTGCCAGGTGTTCACAACAAAACCCACCCAATTCAAAACTAGCCCAAAAGTAGCCCATGTTTTTTTGGTAGGGTGCCCCTTGTAAAACTCACATTCCAGGGGCTAAATATCACATTATTTGGGTAGCTTTAACCCATAGCCATAAAAAAGAACTGTATTTAAAGTAGCCCAAATCTGCGCAAAACCAGTGGACTTGGCAACACTGCCCCAGTGAACAGTGTTGGCCTACAAATTACTCTCTGTTAAGTAATGGTGGCTTTATTTAAAGTATGTTTACACAACGGAAAAATGTGTTATTAACCACCCAGCCAAATTTAAATGATAAAAAACACCAAGTAAATGAAACAAGTCTTAAAAAAAGTCTTAAAATCTTTAAAAAAAGCAGTATGCCCTGCTCTCAAACGCTTTAGTCGGAGCTGTCACTTCTCTCAACTGTCAAATACCGCTACAACCTGGATAGATGACCGAGCTGTTTTGTACATTTTCAAACTGTAGGCTGTAGTAACTAGCGGTAATGACAGTAAATTGCAATTGAGCGGGGAAAACCACTGAGGCTAATGTGCTCTATTTATTATAGTGTTAGGGGAGGGTCCAAGCTCAGCAGCTCCAACATGTCGTCGAGACAGGATTTCAGGCCTGCCCAAAAAATCCTAACCACAAAAATGCTGAAAACTGTTTAACTTCACAATTCAATACTACATTTACAGTCTTTTTCAAACATTTACAATGCGTTTAAAAACAATTCACTGAATTGCCTTTACACAGACTTTAAATTCTGGGTGTGAATGACAACTAGTGATACGAACAGCACATTTTTAATAGCCAATTGTTATCGCACTTTATAATAAGGGCATGCATAAAACCTGTGAAGCAGTCACTAATAACTGATGCTCTGTAATTCATGGTAAATGATTTTGACTTTTTGGTCTGTCAGTTCAATACACACATACAAGAGTTGGGAGCATTGACAAACTGGCTGCAATTTCAGGGACTATCTACAAATTCCACAGCTGGCATGTGAAAATGCTGCTGAAAATCAATGTCATCTTTAATTATGGGCTGATGTCTGTTCTCCATGCCAGACAATACAATCAGCTGGCTTTTACTGAAACGTACAAGGCGCACAAAGACAATAACAGCTGACAGCTCACGAATCATCACATGACAGTAAACCGTTGAGTTCAATAAGTTACTTTAAATAAAACATGCAAGCAGGAGCTGAACACTCTAGCATGGGCTGATTGCCCTCAATATCTACATGACATCCATGTCAAGTTAAGTGATCAATTATTGAGCAAGAAAAGAGCTTGTAGAGGAATAGAACATTTGGTTAGATATTAAAACTGTTCAATTAAATCAGCTATTGTCAAAGGCCTCTTTTATTCTTAAATAAGAATATTCCAAGCTAATAAATAAAAAAAATTGTTGAAGATATTTTGTACAGCAGACATATACTATGGCAAATATGTGGTTTTTAATAGGCTACTAAAACTAAATCTGAAAATCAAAAGAAAAAAAAAGGTTAAATTAATTTAAAATATTAATATAAATGATAATAGAATGTCAATTATATAAAAAAATTGCACACACACTTAGAAGATGGAAGGTTTATTCCATTTTCGGAACAAAAATTGCAATACAGCATGGCCAAACACACAATGCCTTAAAATGCCGTCTATGGATGCAGCTCACTAGGTTTTTGCCCTCACCAACAAATTCAGTTAAAATTTTTGCCCGTTGAGTTACACATGACATATTTTCCCCAATGTCCTTCAAGACTAGAGTGTGAAAATGCATTTCAGAGAGGGGGTGAGAACAGAGAGACTGGAAAATTGAGTGAGATGACCCATATTCCCATTAAACAGGCTGATATGAGAAAAGACTGTGGCTATAATGGTCACCTTCATTTATTTGTGCCAAGGCCAGAGCCTTCCACACTCCTTCGAAATATTAGCTACATTTCATCTTTGAAGGCCACAAAAGGACATTTTTTTTTTTTTTAATTTATAGATATTTTTAATATGCATATATTATAATTTGATAAAGCAATTATATCCGGTATTATATTGTACAAAGAACTCTGTTTTAAAACTTTAGATCACATGTATGTTCTTAGATATCATAGACCCCTAGGTAAAAAAGCATCTTCTGTGATGTGGAAAACGCAGACGGAATCGCAGAATCCAGACATAAAAATGAAATTTACTGTATATTGCGGAATGGCACGGAATTTGCCAAATTTTGGATTAATAAATCAAATGTAGGTCAGTAAACTGAAACCAAAACGCGATATGGACTAGTGTCTGTGAATATTAAGCCACAAAAATACTATTTAAATATGAATTCTGCATATTCTGCGTGTATCTGTGTGATTGAATGGCGCAGACACACATACTGAAATGCGCATACTGGCAGTCTTTAACACAAAAAGCCATGCCTAGATCTGCTCTGAGAGTCAATTCATGAACATTTTACGCTGTCTTTTGAGAAAAACTGGTTGATATTGTCATATCATATACAAACAGAAACTTACAGGTCTTCACAGCAACCTGTCAAAATAAAAGTTCAGTTTAACTTGAAGAAACTGTGACAGAAATGCATTACTTAATGCAATGATAATACTATTATTAATTATAAAAGTATTACTAAAACATAATTTAAGGAATATCTACCAGAAAAAATATTTTAAAATTATTTCTTAATAAATAAATAAAATATTTTAATCAAGTTAAATAATGCTTTTGATTATTAAAATTGAATGAAAACATTAAAATGGAATCCAGAAAATGTATTGAAAACATAGAATTGTTAAAAATAAATAAATAAATAAATAAATAATTAAGAAAAAATACAACGTATTTTATAAGGCCTTAAAAATGTCGTTTTTGTTAAACTTTGAATAAATTGCTGTTAAATTGTGTGAGTTAGACATGTTTTCTGACTTAAAGGAAAAAATTTCAGAAAAATTAAAATGGAAAAAAATTAATTTTGAAAAGCAGATTTTATAGGGCCCTACTTACCAAAGCAGCTCACAGAAAGAAAAATAATTATTTATACCTATTACATAAATACCTTAAATCAAGTCATTTGGACTATTCATACTGGATGGCAGAGGATAATCACTTCTGATAATGTCAGACTGTGAACGAAGATCTGATAAAAGCAAAGGTAAAGCCCCAGAGGAATTAATGAACATTTAAAGTCTTTTCTACCAGCATTAATATAGGTTGGTCATGTTTGTTCTCTGCTTTACAAAATATTTCTTATTTTGTCAAGACGTCCAGCAAATATCTGGGTCTATTAGTGGTGTGAACTTCATAGCTTATGATGAATAGACATAAGTAGTCAAACTGCAAGGGAACTAGGCATAATTATATGAAATTAATTGATATAATTAGATTTTGTCACAAAACTTGCCTTGTTGTAAAAAATATGTTGGACTAATGAAATTGTTCTGTTGTGTGACTTGAATTTCACTTAACTAAAATTCAGCACATTTCTCCTCCTGTCATTCCAATCCAAATTCCAATACAGCATCCTGCAGGCCGTGAATAATTCAATTCAAATTCACACTTACGAACTGAAAAGCAGCCAGTTCTTACGTTTTAACATTCTGACCAGCCCTGCTGAGACACTCAGCGCTGTAATACAGTAAATATAAAGCAGTGGCACATCCAGCAGTGAATTTCTCTCCTAATGCCTCTTCATTGATCTCAGAGTACATTTTTATTGAATTGCTGTTTCGCTATTTACAGGCAAACAACTGAAAGACAGATATTAATGAATTACTGTAATTACAAAGAAAATGGGTCATTTTAATTGTATGTGTTCTGAAGATGTGAACTCAAATATAAGGTGGCCAAAGAGCTCAGTAAAAAAACAAAACACAGATATAATTACAATTCAGACTAAAAAAAAGCTGTCTAGGATGATAATTATAGGCTGAAGGAGGGTTTCCGGGAAGAAAGCTGTGGAGTTCACCAAACAAGAGCACATCTACTACAAAGGGGTTATAAATAAGACAGTCTTGTTGATGCTTTTTTCTCACAATAGAGTGGCAAGAGAAAAGGTCACCTGAAACTAGTGCATTAGGCCGAGTGGGTGACTGGTATTTTCTGCAAAAATGCAGAAACTTATTTCACTAAACATAAATAAATAAATACATAAATAAAATGGTTTACTATACCTGTCAAACATAAAAGGCTTTTTTTTCTAGATTTCTGACAGGTTTAAGGACAAACTTTGACGCTAAAGTATGCCACATGTTCATCTGTGCTCATGAATTGAATGAAAAGAAGAAAAACTGCAACTGACTGCGATGAATGTACATCTACTGTATATTGTTAAATGGCCAATTATTGCACTTTTGACAGTTTTAAGAGTTTTATATTTAATTTTAATTTAATTTTGATGTTAAATTGTTAAAATGTCAGAGGTCTATAGACACAATGTCCAAAAAGGGCCACGAATTATCGAAAAAGTACCATAAAAAATCAACAATAGTCAAAAAGAGTGAGCTCATACAGTACAAGCCTTGGGTAGCACAGGTATATTTGTAGCAATAGCCAAAAACACGTCTATGAAGATATTTTCTAAATTTCCTAGTGTAAATATATCAGAACTTAATTTTTGATTAGTAATATGCATTGCAACTTAATTTGGACAAATTTAAAGGCGATTTTCTCAATATTTAGATTTTTTTTTTTTTTTTTGCAACCTCAGATTCCAGATTTTCAAATAGTTGTATCTCAGAAAAATATTGTCCTATCCTAACAAACCACACATCAAGGTAAAGCTTATTCATTCAGCAGTTTTGTGGTTCAGGGTCTCAAATGTGCTATTCCAAGTCTCCTGAACCCATACAAGAGCTTTGTGTGAATAAAAACGCTTAAAACTCACTGTTCCTTTTCCATCTCTGATATTAGTAGGTTTTGAAATATTTACTAACATCATCATCCTACATCTTCATATTGGAGTCTGACTGATGGCCATCGGCTGCTTCAATTAGGAAGTCTCTGTATCCTGAGATTTGCTGAGAAAATAGCATCATAATAAAGATACATGGTGTGATTGTACTAGCCGTGCAGCATCAGTCATAAAATCTCCCCATCATGACATTCTTAATGTGGGCTCCTTCTGTTTTGTTAGGAGCTGAATCTCTTTCAGGGTCTGTTCCTAAGCCAAAATGGCAAACCTGCTTTCTGACAACCCCAACACCCCCAGCACTATTAGCAATCAAGCATGTCATAGCCGGCGATGCAGTCTCTCCTGACACATTCATAAATCTGCTAGTGGAAAGCCAAGACTTCACTGCCATCTCCAGCATTTTACAATCCAGGCAGAAGCGCATCCACAAATATATGCATGCCATGAATTCATGAAATGGCAGTAGAGCGCCAAGTTGTGTTTTTGTTTTTTTGTGGGCGTGCATTAAATGGGTGTTTGTGAAGTATAAGTCCCTGCTGGTAGATGCTGTATGTACACTACCATGCTGCCAAAATGCATCTTTCTCCATTGACGGCCATTTAAATGCCAAATTTGGACTGTGTGTGTTTTTGTAGTGCTACCAGCCAATCATAATTGTCATAACATAATTTTTCTTTCACATGGCATTTATGGAACAGGTGATTGGCTTAAAACAGTGCCCATAAGCAAAGATGGCTGCTTGCAAATCAAATATTTCCAGGAGGCAAATGGGTTGTTCTCAAAATATGGTGACAAAAATGTCTCATGGCTTTGGATGCAGGAACTGCTTGAAAATCTAAATTTAGACAATAATAAATCAATAATAAAACGTGCACTCTGAAAGTACAAAAAGTTGTTGGAAAAAAGGGTTGATGTGGGAAAATGTAACATTACATCACTTGCCATCAGAACAGCAGATAAAAACATCACAGTAATCCACTTGTTTATTACAAAAAAGACACTTCAAACGGTTGCTTCCAACTAAAATTTGAGTCTGTTCTGATAGCACCCAACCACTGCAGAGGATCAACTAGTGAACAAGTGATGTTTTGCTAAATTTCTCCAAATTTGTCACAATGAAGGAGCTAATGAATCAATTATTGCACTCTCAAAATACAAAAAGTAATTGAAATATGGGTCTATGTGAAGAAATGTAGCATTACATAACTTGCTCACCAATGGATCCTCTGCAGTGAATGGGTACCGTCTAAATGAGACTCCAAACAGCTGATAAAAACATCACAATTATCCACAAATAATTCACGCAGCTTTGTAATAAACAAATCTATCATTAGAACACTTCAAACGGTTGCTTCCAGCTAAAATACAAGTCAGTTTGGACTCTCATTCTGGCGGCCCCTATTCACATCAGATTATCAATTGGTGAGCAAGTGATGTTAATGTTAAATTTTTCCAAATCTGCACACTAAAAATACAAAACGTTGTTGGAAAATAAGTCGATGTGGAGACATGTAGCATTACATCACTTGTTCATCAATGAACAAATAATAAACAATAAACAAATCTATCATTAAGACTTCAAACTGTTGCTTCCAGCTGAAATAAGAGTATGTTTAGGCTCTCATTCTGACGGCACCCATTTACTACAAAGGATCCACCAGTGAACAAGTGATGCAATGCAAAATTTCTCCAAATCTGTTACAATAAAGACACAAATAAATTGATACCTGCACTCTGAAAATACAAAAAGTTGAAAAATAAGGTTGATGTGGAGAAATTTAGCATTGCATCACTTGCTTACCAATGGAACCCTTTGCAGTGAATGGGTGCCGTCAGAATAAGAGTCCAAACAGCTGATAAAAACGAGTAATCCACACTACTTTGTAATAAACAAACCTATCATTAAGACTTTAAACCGTTGCTTTCAGCTAACATACGAGTCTGTTCAGACTATCATTATGATGGCAACCATTCACTGCGGAGGATCCAGTGGTGAGCAAGTGATGCAATGCTAAATTTCTCCAAATCTGTCACAATGAATAAACCAATAAATAATTACTTCCACTCTGAAAATACAAATAGTTATTGGAAAATAGTGTCGATGTAGAGAAATGTAGCATTATATTACTTGCTCACCAATGAATCCTCTGCAGTAAATGGTTGCCATCAGAATGAGAGTCCAAACAGCTGATAAAAACATCAAATTAATCCACAAATAAATCATACAACTTCATACATTTTTCCAAACCTGTTCCAATGAAGAAACAAACTCATCTAAATCTTGGATGGCCTGAGGCTGAATACATTTTCATCAAAGTTGCATTTATAAGTAAACTATTCCTTTAAAAATTAAACAAAAATTTCATTGATTTTCTACTGTCTAACATTTTTTTTGTTCATTTAAAAATATACTTTATTTATAGAATAAAATATAATTCATTGTTTTTGTTTTTTGTCCAATCAGTGGTATGTGTTTTGTTTTATTATTTAATATATTTACATCATCTTCTAAATTCAACTGGCACTAAAGTGAACACAACACTGAATCACAAATGCAGAAATAAAATCTCTAGAAAAGCAAGTAAGAGTACCAACTAATGCACACCCTGAACCACGAGTGACTCACTTGTACACTTGCGTCACATTGACTCACCCAGTTTAATGCTTGAGGAAGAACCGGGTCAAACAGAGTGAGAAAGCAAATCAAATAAAGGAGTAATGATGAACGAATTGAATCTGCCAAAGGGAAAATGACTCTGTTCAACAGCCAGAGAGAGATCAGCGTCTACATTCTGTACAGTCAAAACATTTAGAGGGGTTTTTTCTTTTTTTTTTTTTTTTTTTGTTAGTGGAATGCCGTCTGTTACATTTATTTAGCTGATAAATTGAGCAGGGCCAAATCGTTCTTTGTCTTCCTCTGAACGGGTGAGCTCAGGCATTTAAGTGACTATTCATTAAAATATCTTTGTGCTCCTCACTGACATCTATAAGAGGAAAATGACCTGGGTGCTTCAGGCGTTAAAACACTGCATGTAGGTTCTACGAACACGGATTAGGTCTGGGTGGATTATTCCAATTGAATCACTCTTTACTCTTCATATCTATTTAAATTGATGTATTGTGCACAGGGTTGCTGGAAAAATAGGAAAAATGCAGCTAAATGCAGTTTAATGTTTCTTTTCTGGATGGGGGAAGACGTTCCCCACACTTGCATGGCTGAAAGATTGTTTGCTTTTCGTCTCATGGTAACTTTTTCTGCTTTCAAAATCCATTACAGACCTGACAAATCCGTTACGAACCAATGGAGAGTTTTTCATCTGCAAAAAAAGTTGAGGGGAGGTACATTATTTCTCCTTCCGACGGTTGAAGGAATATCATGAATAAATCAGGCGCTCAAGACGACAGTTGTGAAATGTCATGAGGAAGATTCATGCAAAGAGCTTAACTGTTACGTAACAAACAACCATTTACAGCAGCTCTATTGAAATAGTAGACACCATCTCATTTGTCCTGCCAAGCCTGTCCCAAGTACAACCGGTCTGAACGAAATGCTTCTCCCTGTTTGATTCCCCGCAGGAGAGCGGAGCGGGAAATGTGAGGTGACACGGTGTGAATTGAGTCAGGTTGTTTTGGAGGCCTATTGTGGTGATAATGCACAACTCTAAAAATGATCTTTAACTGAGACGGACGCACTGAGCGGAACGAGATACTGGGCTAAACACACATCAGATGACAAAATAACCCCATGAACAGTAAAAAGAAATGAATGTACTGTATAAACGAAGTGACAAATGGAAAAGTCCAATGTAAAGCTGATGTCTGAGTAATTCAATGAAAGGAGCTACATTTACAGAAGTGTACTAAACATAAATGTCTGCTATTAGGTGTCTAGGTAAATTTAAATAAATTCAAGGTCACTGCTTAGTCATAATTAAAGTTATCCTAAAAGAGGTTGAGGGCAGTTTTTTAAGCACATTTAATCAATTACAGTGCCTTGCGAAAGTATTCATACCCTCTATTTTTTTTTTTACATTTCATTATGTTGCTGCCTTATGTTAAACTGCTTTAAATTACCCCCCCCCCCCCCAAATCATTCTACACTCCATACATCATAATGGTTTTTAACATCTTTGCAAATTTATATATATATAAAAAAAATAATAATAAAATAATTCCACTGCATAAGTATTCATACCCTTATCGGGGACAGTTGAAATTTAGCTCAGGAGCATTTATATTGCTTGTAATATGGAATGGAATGGAAAAGGTAAAGGTACACATATCTTAATAAAAGGTCTAACAGCTAAGAAAGGATTTCAAAGCAAAAAGTCCTGAGGTATAAAAAAAACTGCCTGTAGAAACAGGATTGCATCAAGTCACACATCTGGGGAAGAGTTCAGAAAAAAATCTGCTGTATTGAAGGTTCACAGAAGCTTGTACTCTTCGTTAACCTTAATGGAAGAAGTTTAAAAACAACCACGACTCTTCCTGGTCAAACTGAGCAATTGATGGAGAAGGGCTTTGGTTTTTGTGACCAAGATCCTAATGGTCACTGTAGTTGAGCACCATGATCATATGTAGAGGATCAACCTACAGTGGGGCAAACATCACTGCAACACTCCACTGATCTGGGCTCTGTGGCGGTGTGGCAAGACTCAATCCTCTCCTCAGTGTAGACACATGAAAACCCATTTGGAATTTGCCAAAATAAAAACATCTAAAGGACCCTCAGACTGTGAGAAACAAGATTTTCTGGTCTAATGAATCTCAATTCTAAGCATCATGTATGGAGGAAACCAGGCACTGCTCATCACCTGCAGACTACCATCCCAAAAGAAAATTGTGGTGGTAACAGCCTCATGGTGTGAGGCAGTTTTTCGGCAGCAGGGACAGAGGGACTCGTCAGAGAAAAGCTCAACTGAGCAAAAAATAAAGATGGCCTTAATGAAAACCCAGTCCAGAGCCTCAGACTGGGCATAAGGTTCACCTTCCAACAGGACAATGACCCTAGGCACACAGCAAGAGTGAGGTATTAGCAAAATTAAGGGGTATGAATATTATTGCAAGGTACTGCATATACAGATTATTAAAATTGTATTTTAATTTAAAAAAAAAAGAAAATGCCCTTTGTGCTTAAAACTGTAAAGTCTCTATATCTAATTTTCTTTTATTTTCCTCTATTTCACTTTCTTTTTTGACAAACTAAGGAAAAGGTCAGCATGTTCCACCTAGCCCAGCTAGACGTTCATCCTTTTTGTTCCATGTGCTGACCGGGTAGAAGCAGGTGCAGAGGAAGTGAGGTATATTTCTGCACGCCTTTGTAAACCAAAGGTGTTCTGAGCTGTGCTTATCAATGGCCAATGAACAACCGTTCGGAGGACAGATAACAAAAGACGTCCCACCAGGGCTTAGATACCAGGATGGAGCATTGGTTTCCTCTCTGCCTTTGAAATTCAAAAGATCACGTTTCAAAAGGAAGGGGTGAACAAAAGGGGGGTGATGTGTGTGGTAAAGGAAGGATGGTGTGGTCTTTTGAGCGGCGTGTCAGCAGGTAGAATGCAAGGGCAAGGATGGGTCATTGCTTCCCCACCACCGTCTGTACGTCTGTTCCTGATTATAGACACAACACAAAAAAAGGGTACTAAATATAGATACGCAGATGATTCAGATCAGGAGTCTCTTCTTTGGCATACACAGTCACACACGGAATGAATATGCTTGCTAAAACCGATCAGGCGTACACCTTATGACCTCTGACCTTTAGGGCCGGACAGGAAGAGGAGTGTGTTTCATCAAAATAACAAGTGTGGACAAGGTGACCTGACTTTTAAACAGCTATGGCAAGACACACACACACACACACACACACATTTCCACTATTGTCTACCTCTGAGATTAAGAGGGCTGAATTAATGAGCTACCTGGTTTGAATGCAAGTAATGGAGAGAGAGGTAATAAAAAATGGCCTACTGTACCATGGCAAGGATTCAGAGTTTAGCATTAGCAGTTAGCTCCTGCTGGTAGATATGATAACCACACCGTTATTGCTGCCAAAAAGCAGCTTTCTCCATTGGTGGTCACTGAAATTTAGCCAATTATTCTTCGAAAATAAAAAATTCAAGCAACATACTGTACCTTTTCATCTGAAACCCCAGTTATTAAGACTTGTGTGGCTTAATATAACCTAATGATGTCTCTTACTAAACCATTTAGTAGAAAACCCATTAAAAAAAAAAACATTGTTTTATACATATTTTCGACTATAAGGGGCACCATTATTTCAATAACATCAAATAGTTGCACTCTGTGAGCTACTGGCCCTAACTGTATCTTTACTGTAACACAACTTTGAAAAAAAAAAATACTGATACAATGACCACAGCTACTGAAAGAGCTTACAGGTGGCAAAGGATACAAGAGTAAGCTTAAACCAAATGCCGTACCATCATTTTTTCCCCACAAGGAGTCTAAACGCCCCTGGATATCGAGCGATATCCACGCTGAGAAACTCCTTCAGTGTCTGCGATATATGACAAGCGTCAGTATGTTTACATCCTGCCAGGATGGCATCTAGCGTTTATTGTCTCTGCCATTTGTAAGCTCTTTCAGTAGCTGTGGTCTACTAAAAGCCTCAAAGACGCACGTCTTTAGGAAGTTTTATTCATCTACAGGCATTTTTCCATTCTTTTCTCATCTTCTTATCGCTAGGAAAGCAGTAAAGACTTACATCGCTTTTCTTGTTGCCCTTTGATTGAAAATTACAACCAAAAGTCACACAATGTGGCATCGTATCAGTATTTTATTTTCAGAGTTGGTTGCGGTTAAAAATAGCAACAGGTAGTGCCAGTAGCTTTGATTTGACGTCATTAAAATAATGGTGCACTCATAGTCCAAAATATTATGGATTTTTTTAAATAACTTGAATCTTGCATGGGTTTTCTACTACATATTTTAGTAAAATACATAATTTACAATATATTAAGACATAAAAGTCTTAATATCCAGGGTTCCCTTTAAGAATTTAAACAATTTAATGCTTTAAAAAGTCTTATATGCTCACCAAGCACTTTTTTATTATTCCTGTGATGGCAAAGCTGAATTTTCAGCATCATTACTCCAGTCTTCATTGTCGCATGATCCTTCACAAATCATTCTGATATGCTGATTTGCTGCTCAAGAAACATCTATTATTATCAATTGTGAAAAACAGCTTTTCTGCCAAATATTTTTGTGATATCCATGATACATGAACAGTATGTGTAGCAATATAAATGTCTTTACAGTGACTTTTGAATATGTCAATGCATTGTTGCTGAAATAAAAATATTATTAAAATTAGTGTATAGCGTATATTGCTAATATACTGCCAGCGAAGCAACTGTCTCAGAGATAGGACTGGATAGGAATGCTAAAAGATATTTCTTTTTCGCATGACTATACATGTTGTAGTGACACACACTGTAAATCACACAGATGTAATAAAATTAAGCACACACATACAAATACTATGATATTACACTCATACACAAAGACACACACCCCTGCAAACAGGTCCATAAATATGACAATTTATAGTCATATAGTAGTAAATTAAAATAAATTAGAAAATAAATTATATATATATATATATATTGTATAAGAATATAAATCACATATATAAATCATTAATATCATTAATAATTAATAATCATTAAATTAAAGTAAAGTGTCTACTTTTAAGGTTTCAAATACATTGAGAATAAAATGTTAAAATTTAGTTTAAATAATGTTGCATTGTCATTCAGTGTAACACAATATTTATGTAAAAATTCAAACAACATGCTTATTCTGACTTGTACATATTAAAATATATAAAAGAAAATTACTGTTATTTTGTGTTTTAAATGAGTAAAAGATTCTTACTGAGAAATGGGCAAAACCTAGGATAGTGACAAATATTGAAAATGTATAATTACAACTAATTAGTATTCAGTGTGAAAGTAATTTGTCTTTTAATGTCATAAATTGATTTTTGTTGTAAATATTCCTGACAAGATTGTTACACTGAATGACATGTAGTAGGGCGATAGAAAGTACGGTTTGTACAGTATGAAAACCATTACGCCTATGGAATGTCCCCATAAAACATGTAAACCCAACATGTGTGTGTGTGTGTGTGTGTGTGTGTGTGTGTGTGTGTGTGTGTGTGTGTGTGTGTGTGTGTGTGTGTGTGTGTGTGTGTGTGTGTGTGTGTGTTTTTATTATCATTTAACATATACGTTTAGAATACAATACATGACAATAATTTAAAGTGCTATCTCTAGACCTGTATTTATACTGTCAATATTTTTTGTGTGTATTTACAGTAATAATTTACTGTATGGCTACTAGATAGATAGATATACTGTGTAAAACTTTATTAGTCATCGTTTATCTTTCCTGTCTCTTTTAACAATAGCTTCTCAAAGTCCACAAAAGCAGGCGTAACTTTTTATTTGCTTTTAGCACTAGTATCCACATGTTGCTCTTATAAACACACTCAGCAGCCATGAGTACATAAACAACAACCAACGTGAGGTTTGTGTTTGACAGATCCCTTTTGGAGGCATTAAGCATAAAAAAGATATTTGCTTGTCACATTAAACCCAAGATAATAATCTGAAATAAGCACATTATGTTTTAAGTTAAACTCTGTGCAAACACGCCAACACTATCCTCCTACAATACTTCTGCAGCAAAAGAAAAACTGAATTACAGCTGCTCTCTTGATTCATGTCCTGCACCAGCTCACTTAATGAACAACACCTAAGAAAAACCCAAGAGAATCCTTCAGCAAAGCCACTGGAAACGGTTCTCTGCGTGAGTCTAACAGACAACTCAGGAAGCACCTGCAGAAGCGCAGGGCAGTGAGAAAACCAACCTCCACACTCATTACAGAGAAAAAGAGGGGTGGCAATATAAACATTTACCTTGCAGGGCTGGGTTTGAATGGAATCCCTGTGAGTCCACCATCGCAGGTACACTCTCTCCCTCTCTCGCTCGCTCTCTCCCCCTGTGAGGCGGCCGACAGGAGAATTGGTTATCTAATAGGTTCCCATGTAGCTCCGTCTCCCTCTCACAAGTGCAGCTCTAAGGAGGATTTCCTCTCATGTTGACAAATTAGCATAAGCTGCTTCCTGGCTCACCTGTACTCATCCAACCTGTTTGGCGCCTCCTCCGCCCCGCTGCGCCGCGTGCACCTGAAACTGGACACACCGGCCCGAAAACGTACTCTGGTGCAAGTTAGAACAATTACTTAATGTGAAAAATGATTCAGTTACAGCTCCTGGGATGCTACAACGCCCCAGCTCTTTATTGTTCAGATCTTAGACTGCCTGTGAAGTAATTGCAACTTTTAAATGGCAATTTTAAGACAACACAAGAAGACAAGAAAAACTATAAACCTAGAACTTCGTCTCCCCTAAGGGGAATAGAAACCCCGTTCTGACTTTATCTTTGCCTTGTAAGCAGATACGACAATGAAGCCAATGAGGAGTGGAACTCGCAGAAAACGGCCCCACGGCATGAATCATCAACGTTCTGCTTTGTTTAGCCCTCAAATTTACTTTCATAAGGCTGATACAGCACAAATGATGACAAATGGTTGTGAAAACACAATGACAATCAGATATTAGAAAACAATCTTTTTGTTTGTTTTTGTGATCATAAAAAATGGATGTGATTTTATGAATGATTAATGAATAAGGGCAACAAATGATGTGATTCAACCACAGACGCTTGACTGCTTAATTAATGTGATGCACTTTCGTTCGCTGAAAACGTCAAATGAAACACACCATTATCAAGCCTGCAATTTGAGGTTACTGTTACCTAAATGAGAACAATGCAGTGACCCACATCAACTGCACAACATGTAATTTCACAAATTTTTGAACACTTGAATTCTGTCATCATTTGCTCACCCTCATGTAGTCTCGTATTTCTGTCGGTACAATTAAAGTCAGTGGGGTCCAGTTTTGTTTTGGACCCAACTGACTTTCATCATGTGGACAAAAACGTTTTATTTTAATGTTCCACAGGATAAAGAAAGTCATACTGGTTTGGAATGACATGAGGGTGAGTAAATATTCAGGGTAGCATCATATTTCATTTTTGACAGGAATGAAAACGAGGCTGTGAGGGCTAGAAGTACAGTGCATTCAAAGGATTTTACTGTTGTTTAAAGAAATATTTCACCCAAAAATTAAAATTGTGTCATTTATTACTCACCCTCATGTCGTTCCAAACCTGTAAGAGCTTCGTTCAACTTTGGAACACAAATTAAGATATTTTTGATGAAATCTGAGAGCTTTCTGACCCTGCATACACAGCAACGCAACTGACATGTTTAAGGCCCAGAAAAGTAGTAAGGACATAAATAAAATGTGACAACTGTGGTTCAGCCGTGATGTTATGAAGCTACAAGAATACTTTTTGTGTGCAAAGAAAACAAAAACAGACGTTTTTACAGACTATTTACTTTATTACCTTTCTGGGCCTTAAAAGTGTCAGTTGCGTTGCTGTGTATGCAGGGTCAGAAAGCTCTCAGATTTCACCAGAAGTATCTTAATTTGTGTTTCGAAAAAAAAAGGTCTTATTGAAACGACATGAGAGAGAGTAATTAATGACAGAATTTAAATTTTTCTACTGAGAATGTAAACTGAGTGACAGTTTTTTAGTGATTCACTCTGAATGTGCAATATAGGGATACTAGCACAGGACAAAAATATGGCATTAGGGCTCTACGCTTACTTTAAGACCACAGTCAAAATTTCAGAAGCACCTTCTAATTAATAATCAAAAAAGCTGATCAAAAATTTGCCAAAAAGAAGAACACAAAAGTGGCTTGTAGGTGTATTTTCTTGTTTAATGAGGCTCAGAGGTGGCATGAGTGCAATCAAATTCATAAATTCATTTTAAGATTAATGTTTTAAAAAAATATTAAATGATTTTAATAACTGAAAAGATACTTTAAAAATAAAAAATAAAACTGTCAGTAGAGGCGGCAAGTCGCTGATTTCAAACAACTGATTCACTCAAGAATAAATCAAGTGATTGTCTTTATGAATGGGAAATTGAATCACTAGATTCGTTTAAAGGGGTCATCGGATGCACACAAGTTCATATGAATCTTTAGGGTCTTGATAAAAAGTCTGTAATATACTTTGGTTAAAAATTCTCAATAGAAGTGTAAAAAAAAAAACACTTTTACCTTACCAAAATCAGCTCTGCAAAATATCAGCTCATTATATTGCATTGGCCCTTTAAATGCAAATGAGCTCTGCTCGCCCCACCCCTCTCTGCTGAGGTTTTATGAGGTGTAATGTTTACTTTAGCCACATTTAGTGCGTTTAGCCGCATTTAGCTGCGTTTCTCGCGAAACTTGCTAACAGGCACATTATTAAGAAAGGCCATTTGCAAAGATGCATAAAAAACCCTTATACTCACTTCTGCTGTGGGTGAAGCTGCATCAGGAATGATTTACACGAACATATGTAGATCGGGATCGGCACTTTCCTTTTAAAACCGAAAGTAACATTACTCCTCTGTGTCTTCAGCGGCTCAGATGTCGGGAGTAAATGACTACTGCTTTGTTCATTATTACATCCAACAACAGAACACATCAATCGCTCAATTAGAGTCTTCCTCTGCACCTGAGTTGACACAATGACGATTGTATTTGGACTGTTTCAGCTCGGTGAGGGCGGGTCTAAGGTAAGACGCTCATGTCAATCAACTGTGTTTCGTCACAACGACAAGAAGCTGAGAATGACATGATTTTAAAAAGGGGATTTTACTTTTAAAGATTTAAAAAATACCACTGTGTGGATTTTTATCATTGTAGGGTGGTTGTGTACACAAACTACCAACACACATTAATGTTCAAACAACATGTAAAAGTTGTATCCGATGACCCCTTTAAAAACGCACATTTTTTCATAAACGAAACAACGCTGTGTTTGAATGGAGATGCGCACCTGATCAGCTGTGACCCGTCTCAAACTACTTTTGACGACGAGCAAAATCAGACAAAAGAGTTATAATAAGACACTGTGTAAGTCACTTTTACAACCTCCCCTAAAACTCATTAAAAGCTGTCACTCATCTTAGTTCATGGCAATCTTAAAGTTCCATTATAATCAACAAAGCTCCCAACACTGCACGATGAATCTTTTATGTACACTCTCTCTGCACTTTGTTCATGAAAGGATTTGCGAGATATGTCTGTGATACATTACTCAACATTGTAAAAACATAGGAACCTTTGAAGCTCTCCTCAACGCAAACACAAAAATGCTGATCGGGTCAGTCGCACTAGTGCTCCTAAATATTTTTTCATAGTCACACGCAGTAGATTTCAGTCACAAATGCAACTGAAATGGTCGCACTGTAGAGCCCTGGGCATGTCAAAATAGATATGCACAGCAGTCTAAATGCAGACTAATAAGATTACTAGAACAATATTCGTTTCAATTCATTTAATTTTTTTCATTTCATTAAAATTATTTGTAAAAGTAATGCCTTATAAATAATCTTAAATTGCTATTCCACCCAACATCCACACTGAAGCTAAAGTTTAAGATTTATTAGTCTATTTGAGAGTAAAATTAAATGTTAACTTTTAATAAACTTATAGATGAAGTTCAGGTAAATGTAAATATCTTAATTTGTGTCTTACGGGGTTTCGAACGACATGAGAGTGCATAACTAATGACAGAATTTTAATTTTTGGGTGAACTAACCCTTTAACAAACATAACGAACATTTAGCCGACAAAATGAAGATACTTTTTTTTATGCTGAACTATCCTTTTAAAGCTGTGCGTTTTCATGGTTGACTAGTAGATTCTCACAAAAGTGAGACAAAACTCTTCAGATTGTCTTCAGTGGGCAGCTACATTTATGAATTGCAAAGTTTCTCTAGCTTTCTGGTCCGTGCATGCTGCAGCTCATTAGAGAGCGAGAAAGATGAATAGGAAACGTTTCACCTCGAGTATCTGAGCCTAAACTGTATTTTGAGAGAAATATGGAAATCTTTTGATCTACAGAATGCAAATCTTCTCGCCACCCAAATAAACAGGCCAGGCGTGAAGACTCTAACAAGGCGGTCCAAAGAGAGCGGCCCCTGGGTCTAATGAGTGTGCAATGGCACCCGTTCCTCTCCTCAGCCCATCTGATGACTGCTCAGCCTCTGGAACATGCATCAGACCGACCCATGATTTAATAAATTGAAGAGGTTTCGGTTTACACAACTGCTCGGTTTCAATATCCATCAGATTCCCTGGAAAACTGGCATCGCTCACTGACCTCAAAGATAGTGTCAACATGAATAGCATAACTGAATTACCAAAGCAACATCCTAACTTACATGCATACCCCTATTATGTTACACATTCACATAGCACTGGGTAAAAAAAGACCAGCAGGCCCAACATTCAGGCCAATTGTTGTGGCCCCATTGTTCAAACCCTGATGGGAATCTCATGGGCCGGCTGAATAGAGATGCTACTGCAGTCTCCTGTTACTTCCCATGGTTTCTAAGTGATGGGGTCTTGGCTCATGTTCACCAGCTTCTTCTTAATGTTTAGATGCACCTGATAATAACATCACCTGGGCCTCCTCCTCGTCCTCATGCTCTAGGTCTTTGTATAACACTAACTCATTGAAAATAAATCAATAGAAGCTTAGAGACTGGGACTCTTATTTCTGGCTGTGTCTGTAGTCCACTGAAAGAACACAAAAAGTGAATTCACCAAAGCCCAGTAATTATGATTAAGAGCTTACCAAACAAAACAGAGCAGGGGAAGACTGTTTTCTGCTGTCTCATCTTTGCAACCGGGGATACAAAGTGGACAGTAGAAAAGGGCATTTGTACATATCATTTTTCACGGCTTTTTATCTACTCTTGTCTTTCGTTTGAGAGCATATTACATCATTCTTCACAAATCCTCAAGTGAATGCAATGTTCCATAGAATACACTTCCAGGACGGCTGGGTTTAGATTCTCATGCCATGTACCAAAAAAATAAAAATAAATAATAATAATAATGCTAAAATGATTTTAAGAATTAAAAGCCCTTTACAGCAAACACACTACCAGTCAAAAGTTTTTGCACAGTAAGAGTCACCAAGCCTACATTTATTTAACCCAAAGTACAGCAAAACAGTAACATTTTTAAACATTTTTACTGTTTAAAATAACTGTTTTCTATTTTAACATATTTTCAAATGTAATTTATTCCTGTGATTTCAAAGCTGCATTTTAGCATCATTACTACAGTCACCTTGATCCTTCAGAAATCATTCCAATATTCTGATTTCCTGTTTAAACAAAAAATATATTATTATTATTATTATTATTAGTCAAGATTATTTATACAGCGCTTTTTACAATACAAGTTGTGTCAAAACAACCTTACAGTATTAAAATAATAAAATAAAATGTCAATAATAATGCAAGAGTTCCATATTGCAACAAAGTCAAATTGGGGAGGACTCATCTGGTTCCCATGGCCTTGTGCCGGTGGCCGTTTAGGGTAGGAGTTCTTTCTTGATGATCTGTCTCTGATGATCTGTCTCTCTATTATTATTATTATTATTATTATTATTATTATTATGTTGTTGTTGTTGTTGTTGTTGTTGCAAACAGCTGAACATTTCTTCAGCTTTTTATTTCAGATAACTGCTTATCTTTGGATCTTTCTATTTATCAAAGAATCCTGAAAAAACATTTTTACTTTTACTTTTTACATATATTAATAATATTAATATGTTAATGTTAAAAATGTTTCTTGAACAGCAAATCAGCATATTAGAATGATTTCTGAAGGATCATGTGACACTGAAGACTAGAGTAATGATGCTGAAAATTTAGCTTTGATCACAGAAATAAATT
>NC_133380.1:25046323-25138331 GCF_049309525.1 Garra rufa
TGTTGGGTTTACATGTTTTATGGGGACATTCCATAGGCGTAATGGTTTTTATACTGTACAAACCGTACTTTCTATTGCCCTACACCTACCCCACACCTAAACCTAGCCCTCACAGGAGATTGTGCACACTTTTACTTCATCAAAAAAACTCATTGTGCATGATTTATAAGCCTGTTTCCTCATGGGGACCTGAGAAATGTCCCCACAAGGTCAAAATCTACTGGTACTCCTATCCTTGTGGGGACATTTGGTCCCCACAACGTGATGAATACCAGGTACACACACACACACACACACACACACACACACACATATATATATATATATATATATATGCAATATCACACGAGTCACAGTGTGCCGATATATCTGATGGACGCTATATATATATATATATATAGCGTCCATCAAATATTTTTATTTGGAATATATCTGTCCACCTTATTTTTAGGCCACGAGTAGACGTGAGATGGCTGTATATATACACAGTATATATATATATCAAATGAATATGAATATCAAAGTCTGACTTAAAGTTACTTATATTCAACCAGCAAGTTTTTTTTGGACCGGAAATGACACAGGCTTCTCCCAAAAGCTAATAAGATGATGAACAAGAGACATCATTGTGTAAAAAAAAAACATTCCTCAGCTTTTATTTACATTTGAACAAAAAGTGGCATGTCCAAAATTATTCATACCGCAAACTGTCACAGTCTATGGGAAAATCCAAAGTTCTATACCATTCCAAATAGTCCAAACTGTTCTATAGCATCCTAATTACCCTGATTCATTGGAAAAAGCAGTTTTAATCAACTCAACAGGTAAAAATAACAAAAGCTCTCTGCTGTTTGTGAACAGTCATGGCTAAGACAAAGGAGCTCACTGAGGACCTGCGGCTGCGCATTGTGGCTGCTCACAAGTCAGGAAAGGGCTATAAGACCATATCTAAATGTTTTGAAGTTCCAGTGGCTACAGTGCAAAGTATTATTAAAAATTACAAGACGTTCCGCATTGTGAAAAATCTCAGAGGATGTGCTCGGAAGCCAAAAGTGACACCTGTGCTGGCCAGGAGGATAGTGAGAGAGGTAAAAAAAAAAGGATCACCACCAAGGCCATCCTGATGAATCTGGGCTCTGCTGGTGGCAACACCTCAAGGTAGACAGTCCAACAGACACTGCACACCGCTGGGTTCCACGGACGCAGATCAAGGAGGACACTACTTCTCCAGATAAGGCACACAAAAGCCCGCTTGGCCTTTGCAAATGCTCATCTGGACAAAGAAGACGACTTCTGGTCTTCTGTTTTATGGTCAAATGAAACAAAAATGTAATTGTTTGGCCACAATGATGTAGCCTTCATTTGGCATAAAAACGGAGAAGCCTTCAACACCATCCCCACTGTCAAACATGATGGTGGGAACCTAATGTTTTGGGGGTGTTTTCAGCCGGTGGACCAGGGAACCTAATCACAGTAAACGGCACCATGAAAAAGAAGCAATACATCAAAATTCTCAACAACAACATCAGGCAGTCTGCAGAGAAACTTGGCCTTGGGCACCAGTGGACATTTCAGCATGACAACGACCCAAAACACAGCAAAATTGTTGACGAAATGGTTAGCAGTCAAAAACATTAACATTTTGCAGTGGCCCAGCCAGAGTCCTGACTTAAATCCAATTGAGAATCTGTTGGCAAGGAGACCCTCAAACCTGAAAGAGTTGGAGCTCATCGCTAAAGATGAATGGGCAAAAATACCAGTGGAGACATGCAAAAAGCTGGTCAGCAATTATAGGAAGCGTTTGATTGCTGTAATAGCCAATAAAGGCTTTTCTATTGATTATTGAGAAGGGTATGAATAATTTTGGACATGCCCCTTTTTGTTCAAATGTAAATAAAAGATAAGTAATAATAGTTTCCACAATGATGCCTCTTGTACATCGTCTTCTGGGAGACGTCTGTGTCGTTTCTAATCAAAAAAAAAAAAAAAAACTTGCTGGTTGAATAAAAGTAACTTTAAGTCAAAATTTGCCAGGGGTATGGATAATTTCGTGCTTGACTGTGTGTGTGTGTATATATATATATATATATATATATATATATATATATATAGATTAAAATGGCTAATTTGAATTCTGCCGAAGGCATTCAGAATATATGTGCTACCCAAATAATGACTAAAAGTAAGTCTTTGAGAACGGGTTTCTCAAGCCAGGTGGCGCATTAGACCAGGGGCTCATCTCCTGTTTCCAAAATGCATCACAAACTGCTTGACAATTGCATTTACAACACAATTAACTATACAAACTTGTGTGACCAACTATTCCTACACTGCATGTACTTCTGCGTAAAAGGCTGTGCGACGTGCGCGTTGCAGTTAAATACACAGATGCGCACGGGCATGGATATCTGCGTGCATAGTCTTTGTTTAAACTGCGTTGCTTTTAGAAGCATCAATTCAGTTGTTGCATATAGTTTAATGTCTTTATTTCAGGATTATCAAAGTAAATTATAACTCAAATTTGAGATTTTACTGGGGCACAGCAGATTTTCACTGGGGCACGTGCCCCAGTAAAAAGGGTCTAGCAACGCCCCTGCCCTGAAGCAAACCTGGCGGCTTCATAGCTGCATCCATGTTAGCACGTCTCGTTTGATGTAGTAATTTCACAGTAGGCATACACACAGGTTCGAAGACTCGTTCTCGGCCACTACAGTGCAATTCGGCTAGGTATACATCCGCGCTAAAATATCAAGGTGAAATTCATCATAGCTTGCGTAGTATAGACCCAGCTCCCAACCCAACTTTGAGAATAGATTAATGGCTATAACGCCAGGCCAGCAGAGGGAGCCCTTACTCACACTGACTGTTGCTGCTCCCTCTGTTGCCTCTATCGTTACTTCCTGTTTGGCAGCCATTTAAGCAGGGCCATGCCAAACAGGCCCTCGCAAAGTATTATTTTGCTGTAGCGGACTCAACTAAGTGTTATCCTGTTTCATTGCCTTGTTCTTGCCACGGATTTGTTTCTTAGTCATAGTTTTGTTTCACAGTCACAGTTTTTCCCTGTTTCATTGTTTTGTTTTATTTACTACTTTGGACTGCTCATTTAGATTTGGACCCATTGCCTGTATTTTGGATTACGCCTTGTCTTGCCCACGTTATATCTGTTTACTGGAGTTTGACCCTGCCTGTTTGACAACGATCTGTTTAATAAAGCCAGCAATTGGATCTTACACACTTCCTACGAGTCATCGTGTTACAATGGAAATATTTTTTTTTATCGCCCGATAAGAGTCTCACGTTAACGCAGCACGTTAACGCCGATAACGGCCCACCACTAATATATATATATACTTCTCATGTTCATATTTAATTGTTGACAATGATCCATTGCGCCATTGTTTACCACTTTTTTTTTTTAAATATTACATTTCAAATGACAAATTCTACCAAAATACTGTTTGAGGGAAAAATACTGTTAATTTCTTAGGCCCTGCTTTAACATACATTTTGTATAAATCAAAGGAGCTGTGATGTAAACTAAATCTATCTATTTTTAAAGAAGCTACAATCTCTCAATATATCCTGCCTAAACAGTTTCAATTGGAAATACGTCAACCAAGGAATGAAATATGCATTCATCAAGAGCTTTGTCAGCGGCCAAATGTAGCCTCTCTCTTTCACCCACTGTCGATGCCTCCATCTGAGGTTCTGCATTTGCATGACTGGGGTTATTGCACTTGACTCACCTCATTGATGAACATATCTATCACTCTAATCGTATTTCCATACTGTTTGCAGAGAGCGAAACATAATGTAAAATCCAGGGATACCATAATGCATTACTGTGAACATAAAAAAAAACATAACCATGGTAACATTTTCCCCCATCAAATAAATTACAAGCGCGTACAGTATGTAAAAATAAATCATTTATATGATTGTCTATGTAGGAGACAAACTTTACAAGACTAATAGATTATTCAAAGCTTGTACAATAGCAAAAAAAGTCAGTACAAATATAGGTGTAAATATTGGCTTCTTAAATTAAAAGGCTTTTTTGTATTTTTGTCTTTAAAATTCTTAAATGAAGATGTATTTACTAGATGACAAAATGCAAAATGATGTAAGATATTTAGTGTTGTTTCAAAGGCAGGGCTCGACATTAAGGCTTGTCCGCTTGTCCGGGACAAGTGGATTTTTTGTAGGACAAGTGGAAGAGAAAATTGGTTGTCCGACTGGACAAGTTAAATTTCAAACAAAATAAAATGCCATGTTAATTAACGTTATATGCCGTTAACGACAGAGCAGAACGTGCAGCGCAAACACAGAGCGTAATATTGAACAGAGAGCGCAGCGCGCCGACACACACACGGAACGGAAAAGACCTGCTCGTGAAGTTACTGTACGTTCACACCGCCGCCGAGCTGCTAAGAGGCTCTGGCCGCCCCGTCAAGAACTCTTGTCAAAAAGTACGAGGAAGCTTGTTGACGCTTTTGCCGCTCTGACGTAGCAGCATTCTATGTTCGATCATGGGAGAGTGCGCACGCGCGGCTCTCTCTCACACGCGTCTCTCTCTCTCTCTTTCCTTCTCGAAATTGCGATAAATTAATCTGTGCGACCTCAAATTATATTTGGAAGCATTTGTGCGAGTGAGAGAAATGAGAGTGGTGCGACTCGGTTTCAAAACTGTCGCTAGCCTAACTGCTGACTAGTAGTACAAGACTAAAAGTCTTGATTAACGTATAAGTTTAAGAGACGGGGAGACGATCGCGATAGGTTTGGATAAATCTTCAAAAAGGCAATGATGTTATTGAATAAATATGCACGCTGTACGTTTCAAAGTCAAAACGCTACATGGATGTCTTCATATGAATGTATCTGAAGGGAACAGACTGTCCTCAGAAACATGTCGTTTGCATTGTCATTTCATGTCTGATAAAGTAGCGTTAGTGCTGGTTGGTAGGGCTGGGAATCGATTCCAAAAAGAATCGATTCCTCGATTCCGAGGCATTGGGAATCGAGAGTCGATTCCAACGTTTGGAATCGATCCTCTCAAGGGGAATCGACTCCTCTTTCAGAGCCGTTTTCAGTTCAACAAAACTTACCTCTTAAACGGAAGGCTGCATTCCATGAAGGCTGCATATTTCGGCTGCAAGTCATCAAACGTCGATTGACGAAAATAAACGTAATAAAAACGACTCATTACTAAACTCATCTGAGTTTAAGGATGCAGCCTTCAGTTTGAGAAGCACCCATTAATTTGCCTCTTGCTCGGTAATAGTTATAATAGTCTGATACATTTCCACGAAACGATTCGTTCGGATAGATCATTTAAATGAACCAGTTCAAAAAACGATTCAGATGTTATTTTACGGGAGAACTGTCTCATGATGTCCACAATTTTGAGCGCTGCACGACAGAATAGATCATGACGTGTCTTGATCTTATTTACATCTTAAATAAATGCTATTTTTAATCTTTCTATCAGCCAATGATAACTCTGAAAGAAAACGCAGAGAGCACGTATCAGTGGCCGAGAGCGCATCTGATTGACAGCTACACCACGAGCTCTTATATCATCCTGCATTTATTGCGAAATTATAGCTCTTATATAAGTGTTGTTGTTAAAGTTCTGTTTATTTTGTTTCAGTGTATAGTTTGCTAATTTTGTCATTTTATACACGTCACATCTTGTTTTATTCATGCAATAAATGCATGTCCACTGCTGAGCTGTGGGTTATGACTAATTTCCTGGGCAATGAATTACAATTTGAAATCAGCCAGAGCTACAGAAAAATTGTGTGTGTGTATATATATATATATAATTATTATTATTATTTTTTTTTTTACTAATGAAGCTTCATATTATGAGAAGGTAACTTTATATGACCTTTACATCCTGCATTTATTGCGAAATTAGCTTCCTCCAATCTAAAAAACAAGAATCGAAAAAGAATCGAAACAACAGTGAGGAATCGATTCTGGAATCGAATCCAATCGATTCCAGAACCAGGAATCGGAATCGGAATCGATTCCAAAATTTTCGGAATCGAACAGCCCTACTGGTTGGTTTGTGTACAGCTGTTACTATGGAAACCGTAGTATTTCAGCGCTCCTAAAGCGCCCCCTCGTGACAAACAAATTAATTTTTATTTTCAAAACATTTTTTCAGCTGTTTCTGGTCAAATTCTTGGAATTATCGATCCATGTGTAAGTGTGAAATAATTGAATTTGCCTTTTAAAAATCTAAACAATTAAGTAATACTAATGTTATATATCTTATATAAATATAAGAAAATATATACTTGATTTATCCCTTTTAATGGTATAAAGGTTGAAATGCCATTGTATTAGATATTTTGTTTTTTGTGTCTGTATCTGAATTATAAATCATGTAATTTTGTGGCTTAATATTCTACCGTACATTGTCCAACCCCACTCATACTGCTTTCTATTGATGTATGGTTTGTTAGGATAGGACAATATTTGGCCGAGATACATCTATTTGAAAATATGAAATCTAAGTGTGCAAAAAATCAAAATACTGAGAAAATCACCTTTAAAGTTGTCCAAATTAAGTTCTTAACAATGCATATTACTAATCAAAAATTACATTTTGATATGTTTACAGTAGGAATTTTACAAAAAATCTTCATGGAACATGATCTTTACTTAATTTCCTAATGATTTTTGACATAAAAGAAAAATCAATAATTTTGACCCATACAATGTATTTTTGGCTATTGCTACAAATAAATACCAGCGACTTAAGACTGGTTTTGTGGTCCAGGGTCACATATTTCGTGCTACAGTGCACATTCTGTCAGATACAATTCTGCCGCCTCTGTGTCAATATACTATACAACGCGGCTCAGATAGCACATGTACGTCTGCAAGATGTCTGATAAAGATCTCTTGATCTGGAAAGCATCTGATGTGTACAAACATCTGGCAGGCGTCTGTCAGATGTCAGTTAATCAGAATCGGCCATGAAGAATCAAGATCGGTGCTCCTACATTTTTTGGGATGCTCCTAACTTTTTAAAGTTGGGAGCACCAGTGCTACCAAGTAAAAAAGTTAATTTCGAGCCCTGCCTTACACCAACAGTACCATATGAGTTCAAACGGGAACGAAAATTTGTAACCAAATGGAAAGATGAATTCGGCTGGGTTATTTATGAAGACGGAGAAATGTTCTGTGGCGTCTGTCGGATAGATAGTTTTATTTTTTTTCACCAAGAGTCACTACTACCTCTGGTGATACACTGTGCACATCAGCGTGCAAAGTATTACTTTGTATTATACTATGGTTCTGGAGATCCTTCTACTGTTCCTTTCTACTTCTACTTTTACGTTCCTTTCTACTGTTTCAACTGAATTGTATTAATATTGATAGTGTTTGAATGCTTTCAATGAATTCTGCATTAGCAAAAAAAATAAAAAATAATAATAATTAATATTATAAATCTTTACCCGGACAAGTGACTTTTGTGCATGGACAAGTGAAACATAAATTTACTTGTCCGAAGGACAAGTGCCTCAAAAAGTTAATGTCAAGCCCTGAAAGGGGAAAAAAAAAAAACTAAATTAAGTGCATTTTGCT
Organism: Garra rufa; assembly: GCF_049309525.1. Classification (NCBI taxonomy): domain Eukaryota; kingdom Metazoa; phylum Chordata; class Actinopteri; order Cypriniformes; family Cyprinidae; genus Garra; species Garra rufa. The sequence goes on from NC_133380.1 coordinate 25,053,926, forward strand.
TAAAATAAGTAAAAGTATCTGCCAGTGGGGTAAATAACTAGAAACAAGACTAAAATACTAAGTAAGATACTAAGATGAGCCTTTTTTGCAGTGTGAAGCAGCAAAATGACACATTTAGACATATTAACTCTTGTTTTTTAAAAAAGTATCAAAAAAAGAAAAAAAATATCTGCCAATGGGGTAAAATAATTCTTTGCAGTGTAGCTGAATGTTATCTAGAATATGATACAATGACCTCTTGGGCTTTCCATCTTCAAAAACAGCTAAACCTGACCTCTCCAGTTATATTTCGAATGCGAAATGACAAAAAAATATTTTTCATAGACTGCAACAAGTGCTCTCCTCCCTACCCAGAACCCCCAGAGTAAACCCTGTTTCTATTTGAGTAACAGGACCTACTTTCGTACTATCAGGAGTCCTGTGTTTGACAGCACATTAAAAAGAGAATTTTTACAACTGAACCTAAAAGAACAGCTAAAAGACTCAAAGTAACAAGAACACGAGTGCTTGAGAAAAAATAAGAAGTTGGAACCACCAACACGCACATCTCTCCTGACAAATGTGTCTTATCCAAAATTCTAGAGAGGAATAAAGAGCCAGAGCATTCTTTTCTGAGGCAGCCTTCCGTTACAGCGATGGCTTGAAGATAAGAAGGATGGCATGAATTCAGAGCAGTATGGATTCACTTTGTAGTTCCGTGGTGACTGTTGAGGTAACTTAAAACAGAGGCTTGCCCTGTCACCTCAGTCCTTTCCCTTCCATCCTCCGCTTACAGATCTTGCTTTCACGCTCCAGTAGACTGCCTGCCCCCTCAAAACTAATATCAAAACCCTGTGAATTAATCACTTCTCTCAGTCTTGGCTTTATAATGAGTCTCTGTGGGAACTGAGATGTATTAGGTCTCTGAAATGTTCTTGACATCCATTGTGTTCTTCTGCAACAATCGACAGCAACACTCAAATATCACCAAACTCCTCAGCACTCCTCTAAATGTCAATAACAATGAAAAAGTCTATTTATGATACCCTGACATTTCTTAACAGCAGGGTAATACATTCTAAATAATTGATATACATGGCAAAACATTTGAAGTATTACTGATTGATGAATTGTATTACATTTATTTATTTAGTAGACGCTTTTATCAAAAGTGACTTACAAATGAAAACATTGCAAGCAATCTGTCACTAGAGACAACAATCTTTGTTACAGTTAGATCAGCACACAAGCTAGCTCTAGCTTGTGTGCTGATCTAACTGTAACAAAGATTGTTACAAAGAGGTGAAATGCAGAAAAAGATTCTATCATTTTGTCCCAGGTTTCTCAAAGCACTAGGTAAGAAATCAGTAGTATGTACTATACTGTTGAGGTCAAATGTTTACAGAATCTGCAACATGTTATTTATTTTACCAAAATAAGAGGGACCATACAAAATGCATGTTATTTTTATTTAGTACTAACCTGAATAAGATATTTCTCATAAAAAACGTTTACATACAGTTTACAAAGGATTTGTAATGGTGTTACCTGAATGATCCACAGCTGTGATTTTTTAGTGATAGTTGTTCATGAGTCCCTTGTTTGCCCTGAACAGTTCCACAAATTCTTTAATTTTTCAGCTTTTTTTTTGTGTATTTGAACCCGTTCCAACAATGACTGTATGATTTTGAGATCCATCTTTTCACACTGAGGACAATTGAGAGACTCATATGCAACTATTACAGAAGGTTCAAATGCTCAGTGATGCTCCAGAAGGAAACATGATGCATTAAGAGCCAGGGGGTGAAAACTTTTGGTAATTTTAACTTATTTTGTCTTCTGGGATAGTATCTTCTGTAGCGTCTAACGGACAGTACTAAATGAAAAAAATATGATATCTTGGCAAAATAAGAAAAATGTACACATCTTCATTCTGTTCAAAAGTTTACACCCCTGGCTCTTAATGCATCTTTTTCTCTCTGGAGCATCAGTGAGCACTTAAACCTTGTGTAATAGTTGCACATGAGTCCCTCAGTTATCCTCAGTGTGAAAAGATGAATCTAAAAATCATACAGTCTTTGATGGAATGGGTTTAAATACACTAAAACGCAAAAAACAAAAACAAAGAATTTGCGGGACTGAAGAGTTTTTTCTGAAGAACAGCTGGCAGTTTAACTGTTCAGGACAAACAAGGGACGGTCCCACTTTATATTAAGTGTCCCTAATACCTGTGAAGTTACATGGTAACTAGATGTGTACGTAACATGTAACTACAGTGTATGTACACATTGGTACATTGTATCTACAGCTCTAATACTGGTGTAATTACACACATGTAACAACTCACTAAATAGCATTTGTAAGTACAAATGTGTAACAGGACATTGGTAACAACACTTTTTTCACTTCTGGAAGTACACATGTGTAACAAGAATTATGTAACTACATTTTGTAACAACAACATGTACTTACAGAAGTTTTTACATTTCCACACAGTCTTCAATACTGTAGTTACCAGGTTGGGATACCCTGAAACATTATTGAAATCGTGATGATTCCTATGTAGGCTACATATAATTTTTGTATTCATGTATTTGTGAACACTGAATTAGAATTAAAGTATCAATTTGTAATACCAGTGTACTTACATGGTAACTCCTCAGGAACTGTCTACTTAATATAAAGTGTAAAATGGTCACAACTTACAGAGTAATATATCAAATGTAAACCTCTGTGCAACACTTTAATATCAGTGTACTTAGATGATAACTCCTCAGGAACTGTCTAATTAATATAAAGTGTAAAATGCTCACAACTTAGAGTAATATATCAAATGTAAACCTCTGTGCAACACTTTAATTTCAGTGTACTTACATGATAACTCCTCAGGAACTGTCTACTTAATATAAAGTGTAAAATGCTCACAACTTAGAGTAATATATCAAATGTAAACCTCTGTGCAACACTTTAATTTCAGTGTACTTACATGATAACTCCTCAGGAACTGTCTACTTAATATAAAGTGTAAAATGCTCACAACTTAGAGTAATATATCAAATGTAAACCTCTGTGCAACACTTTAATTTCAGTGTACTTACATGATAACTCCTCAGGGACTGTCTACTTAATATAAAGTGTAAAATGGTCCAGCCTGGTCTCATTGTTTATACGTTGGTATTTATACGTATTTTTAGATGCACAATTTAGATGTATTTCAACGTTTAAAACGTACAAATAGCTACGTATGTTTTGCTAAAAACGTAAAATATTTACGTATCTTTCATTTCATTAAATATTCGTATCAATGCCTTTTTATCATTTTATTAATACGCGATTTATATTTTTAGCCCCTTTAACCTACCCCCAAACCTAAAGCTACCCATTTTATAGCAAATATAAAAGGATATAAATCGTAACTGACAACAATATATGCAGGGAAATTATCATTTTTACTAACAATATAGCATAAAAATAGTTTTATAGTCACTAATCACACTCCTACCTCTAAACCTAATGTTAACCATATCTCTCTCAGTACAGTAATAATAAAAAAACATGACAGACAAAAAATTGCAATTACAATAATTTATTTAATGCAAAAATATCAACAGCCATACCAAAAAGTAATCCAAATGACGATGCTTTTGCAGCCGCAGTCCTCTCTGGCAGAATACAGTAGGTTTGTTTGAGGTGCAGAGCAGAATTAAAGTTATTATTCGCTGAAATATTATCCAGATTATTTTCCTGATCCTCTCCGTAAATGCGGCCAAAGAGTATGCGCCCGCGCAACATTCAAACCAAACACATATCACCAGAAACACGGCATGTCGTAAACTGTGACGAATGCTGGCGAGAGCCAATGAGAGCTCGATTTTCCTGCCGTAAAATCTGCCGTTTCCTGACGCGGTTGTATTTGAATTCGTAAAATAAAGATAAAGATTTGAATTTGGGCATGTTCCTCGCAATGGTATGGATTCTGAAGATCTTATAGCGCACAAATAAAATTGTTTCATTTTATAATTATGATGCGTGTTCGGTGTATTTTATGGTTTTATTGTTAGTCGCAGGGATGTCAGAAAACGTCTGCTGTGTCCCACCGCTACAAACGAAGTTAATATTACATAAATGGTTAAACGATTGTAGAAATGTTATTTATTTTAAAGGTTTAAAGTGTAGTCTTGTTAAACATTATGCTTACATATGCTTGGAATTGAGTTGGCAACAGAAATCACACAGAACAGGATGGAAAGTTATAATTTCATATTAAGTAAACTATTTAATAATGCATTTGAAAACACAGTTTATATATTACTCTGTAGGTTGTGAGCATTTTACACTTTATATTAAGTAGACAGTTCCTGAGGAGTTATCATGTAAGTACACTGAAATTAAAGTGTTGCACAGAGGTTTACATTTGATATATTACTCTAAGTTGTGACCATTTTACACTTTATATTAAGTAGACAGTTCCTGAGGAGTTATCATGTAAGTACACTGATATTAAAGTGTTGCACAGAGGTTTACATTTAATATATTACTCTGTAGGTTGTGACCATTTTACACTTTATATTAAGTAGACAGTTCCTGAGGAGTTACCATGTAAGTACACTGGTATTACAAATTGATACTTTAATTCTAATTCAGTGTTCACAAATACATGAATACAAAAATTATATGTAGCCTACATAGGAATCATCACGATTTCAATAATGTTTCCGGGCATTCCAAACCGGTAACTGCAGTATTGAAGACTGTGTGGAAGTGTAAAAACTTCTGTGAGTACATATTGTTGTTACAAAATGTAGTTACATAATTCTTGTTACACATGTGTACTTCCAGAAGTGAAAAAAGTGTTGTTACCAATGTCCTGTTACACATTTGTACTTACAAATGCTATTCAGTGAGTTATTACATGTGTGTAATTACACCAGTATTAGAGCTGTAGATACAATGTACCAATGTGTACATACACTGTAGTTACATACTACGTACACATCTAGTTACCATGTAACTTCACAGGTATTAGGGACACTTAATATAAAGTGGGACCCAAGGGACTAATGAATAACTATCACTAAACAAAACAAAAAACACAGCTGTGGATCATTCAGGTTACAACACAGTATTAAGTGCATGTAAACTTTTGAACAGGGTCATTTTTATAAATTCAACTATTATTTTATCTTGTGGACTATATGTACACATCTTTTATACGAAATATCTTATTCAGGTCAGTACTAAATAAAAAAATAACATGCATTTTATATGATCCCTCTTATTTTGATAAAATAATTAACATTTTGCAGATTCTGCAAGGTGTATGTAAACTTTTGACCTCAACTGTACAAGATTAAATGTGTTTGTAAAATACCTACTTTAAAACATACATGGCAGAGAATAATTGCAAACTTTATGTTGGCTAAGGCTTGGGACATACTAGACCAGGGGTTTTCAAACTGGGGACTACACCGTACCAGCGAACACCAAAATCCAGAATGGAGTCTGAACTTTTACACATTAAAAAAAATAAATATGCCTGTCATAAAAAATTGCATCAGGTTAAATTTTCTCATTTTTCGCATCTGTAGTAAGCATTTTGAGAGGTGTTTTGACAACAACTGTATAAGCGAACGACAAAATCCAGAATGGATTCAGAAATTTAGGACGTTAAAAAATAAATACGACCTCACGTTGTGTCAATCATGTTTACACACTGCCTTCGAAACATTCGTCCATTATAAAAAAATCAGATTGGGTTCAGTTTTCAGCATTTTTTGCATGCGTAGCAAGCATTTTGAGAGGTGTTTTGACAAATTAGAACCACAGTACCAGTGAACGCCAAAATCCAGAATGGAATCCAAAATTTTCTTAGGTTATATAAATAAATATGACCTTACACTGTGTCAATCATGTTTACACACTGCCTCCGAAAATTTCGTTGGTCGGAAAAACTGTTGGATCGGGTTCAATTTTCTGCGTTTTTCACATCCGTATCAAGCATTTTGAGAGGTGTTCTTACAACTTAGAGCCATCGTACAAGTGAACAACAAAATCCAGAACCAGGTCTAAAATTTTCACACGTTAGAAAATAAATACCGCCTCCAAAACTTTCATCCGTCATTAAACAATTCGGATCAGGTTTGATTTTCTGTGTTTTTTTTGCATTAATAGCAAGCATTTTGAAAGGTGTTTTGACAACTCGGAGCCACCGTACAAGTGAATGACAAAATTCAGAATGAAGTCCAAAATTGTTGCATGTTAAAAAATAAATACAACCTCACGTTGTGTCAATCATGTTTACACACTGCATCTGAAACTTTCAACCATCATAAAAAATATTTGGATTGGGTTCAATTTTCTGTTTTTCACATCTGTAGTAAGCATATTAAGAGGCGTTTTGACAACTCAGAGCCACCATACAAGAGAACGCCAAAATCCAGAATGGAGTGCAAAATTTCCACACATTAAAAAGTAAATACGACCTCACACTGTGTCAATCATGTTTTTTTTTTTTTTTTTGCATTTTTTTGCTTTTTTTTTCGCATCCATAGCAAGCATTTTGAGAGGTGTTTTGACAACTCAGAGCCACCATGTAAGCGAACTATACAAAATATAGAATGGAGTCTGAAATTTTTGCATCTTAAAAAAACAATACAACCTCACGTTGTGTCAATCATGTTTACACACCACCTCCGAAACTATCGTCTCTCATAAAAAAAATTGGATTAGGTTTAATTTACTGCGTTTTTCACATCTGTACCAAGCATTTTGAGAGGTGTTTTGACAGCTCAGAGCCACCGTACAGTCCAAATTTTTTTGACTGAATATTTTACACATTAAAAAATAAAAATGACCTGTGTCAATCATGTTTACACACCATCTCTGAAACTTTGGTCCGTCATAAAAAATCTGATGAGGTTTAATTTTCTGCATATTTTGCATCCATAGCAAGCATTTTGAGAAGTGTTTTGACAACTCAGAGCCACCATACAAGAGAACGCCAAAATCCAGAATGGAGTACGAAATTTCTGCACTTTAAAAAATTAATACGACCTTACACTGTGTCAATCAAGTTTACACACTACCTCCGAAACTTTCTTTCGTTATAAAAATAATTCAGATCAGGTTAAATTTTCAGCATTTTTCACATCTGGTGTTTTGACAACCACAGTACAAGCAAACGGCAAAATCAGAATGGAGTCCGAAATATTTGGCCCAAACAATTTACACATTAAAAAATAAATAAATATGACCTCACATTGTGTCAATCATGTTTACACACTGTCTCCAAAACTTTCATTGGTCAGAAAAATGTTTGGTTTGGGTTCAATTTTCTGCGTTTTTCACATCTGTATCAAGCATATTGAGAGGTGTTTTGACAACTTTAAATTGCCAAGGATAATCCCGCTGCTCTCCTTCCTCTCTACACTATCTCAGGATTGGATGGACCCAATATTTCCTTTCTTATTTCTTTTTAATAAGAGAGAGGACAACAAAATCATCCTCACTGTTTGAAAACTCTAATCTGATAAGTATTGATTGTAGATGTCAGATAATTATATTCTTAATAATTTTAAAGATATATTTAACCTGCAATAGTTTTCATGTTTAAATAATGAATACCTTCTAAACTTATTGGCGAAAGTTTATGTTTTGGCCTCACAGCAACTGTAACAATAAACTTAATTTACTAGGACTAAGTTAAAAGCTGGTTTATTAACAGGCATTGCTCCATAGTAAAACAAAATGATGTACAACATAAAGTTATAATGAGTGCGATTTGCAACATTATCAAGAAGTTTTAATCTGAAGACTTGACCTTTACTGTTTAGTAAATCCTATTATCGGTTTTATTATGCACACCGTGTCTCAACTTTTTCCGTGCACCTGCACCATTATCATCTCAGAAAATACATTTTCATGACCTTACTATTAACGATCACACCCTATCATTGCTCCAAGAGAAACAACAAAACAGACCTCAAATCAATTTGATAAAAGATATCTGCAAATGTCTAAATGAAAAAAAAGCACACGTTATATCATCATTCCATGCTTTCCATATATCCCTTTAACCCGTTGACATCAATAACACATATTTTCCCTTGTTTCCTCCCTTTCAGAGAAAAAAAGGATGTGCAATACTTCATTAATCCAGGGTGCTATCTGGGGAGAGTGACTTGTAAATGGTAAGCAACATTATCAATCATGAGATGGAAGCTTGTGAATCATCACAATGCATTTCCATTAAAAAGCCCCATGAGAACAGCTCTTCTGTCCTGCATCTTTTTTGATCAATACCTGCAGCATGGATAGCCTTCTGCGCAGTTCTGCAAAGACTCATTAAGGCATGTTTAGATGTAAAATGAAAGCGTAAAAAATAACTCACTCAAACAGAGCTTCATCGAAAAGCAGCCACAAATACAAAAAAATACTCTGATCAATAGGACACTGTTGTATGTTAAATAAACCACAGGGCTTGAAATTGTGACCATTCTGGTCACACAAGCTCCCAAAATTTAATCTGTGCGACCTCAAAATATATTTGTGAGCATTTGTCTGTGAAAAAAAAAAGGTTTGTGATGCGACCTGTTTTTATTTCTCTATAAATTTGTTCTCATTTCGCGCCCTGAACCAACACCAGTCAAGAATGCATTTGGTCTGTTTAGAAGTCATTTTAGTTAAAATAGTGAGGGTTATTTTATGCTTTGGTAAGGATATTGTCAAGTTTATTGTCAAGTTAGTCACCGATTCATACACTCAACCAGTTCTTTCAAAATGACTGAGTCATTGAATCATGAACTCATCTAATTTGTTCAAAAACTCTGATTTATTGAAGCCTACGATGTTTAGAAACGCAACGATTGATTTTTCTCTATTTGAAGATATTTCTCTAGGGCTCTATGATTTCCACAATGTGGAAAACATTTTCAGAAACATGGAATCCAGTCATAAAAATGGAATTTACTGTATAACACAGAATAAAAAAAACTATTGTCATATCCAGAAGCTTAAAGGTCTTTAAAGCAATCCATCAAAATTGGTTTAGTTTAACTTAGAAATTGTGACAGAAATATATGACTTAATGTAATAATAGTATAATACATTTTTTATTAAAACATTATTTTTTAAGGAATATTTACTAGAATTTATTATGGAAATATTTTAACACAGTATTTCTGAATAATAATAATAATAATAATAATAATAATAATAATAATAAATTACTTTTTTAAAAATCAGTTTAGAGATGTTTTGGAGATATCTATTCAAATGGAATAAAAAAAGGAAAACAGAATTTGGTAAAAACAAAACAAAACAAAAAAATAACGTATTTTATTGGGCCAATTTTTTATTGAATTTTGTTATAAATTGCTATTAAATTCTATATGTCTCTATTTGATTTAAATTAGACATGCTTTTTGATGCCTACTTCTTTATTTAACCATTAAAAAATGGAATTTGGACAAAAAAAATTAAATTAACTTCATAGAGCTCTATATTTCTGTTGGTGGAGCAAAATACACAAAGTAATCACCAATAAAGATTTTTGGTAACACTTTATAATAATGTTCAGCTGTAAGTCATTTATAAGTGGTTAGTTAATGATAAAATAATGATTTGCAAAACATTCATAAATGTTTAATAAGTGATATGCTAACAATTTGTGTATATTTTGCTAATTCATTTACAAGTTATTTACAAGTAATTCGTTAATGGTGAACTAATCATTTACAAAATATTGCTATGCATTCATAAGTGATTAATAAGTGATATGTTAGTATTTTTATATATGTTTTGTAGATTAAGTTATAAATCATTTACAAGTCATTAGATAATGATGAACTAATAATTTAGAAAACATGATTATACGTTCACAAATGATTAAGTAATAGGCTAACAATTTACAAATCTGTCGTAATTTATCTTAAAAGAAATAGCATATCATGAAATAATCAAACAGATCCTTAGTAAGTGGTTAATATGTTACTAGTTAATATATTATTTGTCACTTAAAAATAATTAAAATATCAATCATTTAAATGTTTATCCTTCACCGAAGATCGCATCATGAATAAATCATTTACAAATCTTTCTGCATCCCCTAATCTAAAGTGTAAACAATTCATCAGTTGTAAATGTTTTACTCATTTTTCAAAGGTCTTTCACCCAGTGTGTATACCCACCTGATGCCCACACAGCCTGGAACCGGCAGGTTTGTAAAACATTTACAACTGATGAGTAGTTTACACTTTAGATTAGGGGATGCAAAAAAATTTGTAAATGATTTATTCATCAACATCTTTTGAATACTTTGAAGTGTGTACTGCAATGTAAGGGCTGACTGGTGAGGGTAAAGATGTCTTCTCTGGCAAACATGAGCTGCGCCCCAAATGACGCACTATATACTCTGCACTTATTCACTATGTACTTATGCACTAATGCACTATGCACCATGTAGTGCATGAATTATATAAGGTTATTTAGTATTTTATAACGCCCTAAACAAACTTTCACAGGAACCTCAATTTTTTTCATATCAACTTCAAATTTGGAATAACTTATTTAGATGTAAGACTTCAAACTGATATCAAATTTAGGATAAAACCTGTTATGTACAATATGCATTTTATATAAAATATAATAAAAATTGTACAGTGCATTCTCTTTACAGTAAATTTAAACTTATGTAATTTGTTAATACTTTTTTTAAATTCTGCTTCTGCAGTAATCTGCTGATTGTTTTCTTTAAAAAGAGACCTACCTTAGATCCAAAGTGTTCATGAATTACAATTTAAGTTTGGATAAACTTAAAAAATGGGGGTGACAGTTAAGGGGTTAACTAGTAATTTTTAACCATTTACTAAGGATCTGTTTGATTATTTCATGATATGCCATTTTTCAGATAATTTACAGATGGGTAAATCATTAGCATAGTACTTACAATAAAATGAACATATCACTTATTCATAATTTATAAACACATAGTCATGTTTTGTAAATAATTAATTCATCATTAACTAATTACTTGTAAATTAATTTGTAAATGACATGTAAATGAATTAACAAAACATACACAAATTGTTAGCATATCACTTAATAATCATTTGTGAATGTTTTGTAAATTATTATTTCATCAGTATCATAAGTATCATACCGTATTTGATTGCAAAAATGTCTGAAGTGCATTTTTTCTTTCCCTTTTAGTATGAGAAAACATTTTGGTTTAAAAAAGCAGAGGAAAAGGTCTGCTCTGACTCATAACTGTATTTTAGATACAATAACTTCATGTCCTTAGAAAATATTTTCCTCTTTAATAAAGAACATTTTCTAACAAAATACCATCAAAAATGAAAACAATTCCCGTACAGCTTCTTTCATCTATTTGGAAGCAGCTTCAAAACACAAAGGCATAAAATAATAAGCATTATTGGGGTAGGCAGTTGCTTATTGGATTACTGATACAGCTTCAAGTGTTAGTCTAAAGCGAAGGGAGTTTTTAGAGAGCAGGGTTTGGGGTGACACAATAAAAAGTGCCAGTAGATAATCTCTTTAATCATAGTCTAAACAGCTCCAATAGCTGCACTGTTTCTTTTCTCCTTTATCTTACACTCATTTTCCCCCTGAAAAGTGCTTGCTTGTCCTACATAACAGTCATGGGCAGCAAATCCTCTTAGCATCTAATCATTGGCTTTATTCATAAAGGAAGCTCTTGATGTATTGACGGAACTGAATGCCCAAATCTCACTCTCACTACCAGCTGGACTCCTTATTCTCAGTCTCCAGCCAACAGAACGATGCTTCAGCAGGACAATACAATTCCTGTCGTTCAAACACCAGTATAGAGAGTTACAGTCCTTCTCAGAGTGATAAGGTTTAGAAACATGACACACTGAGAAAATATGCATATTAAACAGTGTATTTTTGTCTATACGACCTGTTTATAACAAATAGGGCAACTGGGCCTAGTTGTACTGTATGTTGATTATAATACTGTATAAAAAAAAAAAACATTGGTAACCCTTTACAATACTGTTCATTAGTTAACATTAGTTTATTGCTTTAGTTAGCATGAACTAAAATGAGCAATACTTCTACAGCATTTATTAATCTTAGTTAATTAACTGTGAAACATGAACTAACAATGGATATATTGTCCATTGTTTGTTCATGTAAAAAATTACACCTTATTGTAAAGTGTTACCAAAACATTAAATATTTGCTATAAAGCCATACAGTGAAAAAATGAATGTACAAACAATTTGTCAAGAAATTGCTAGTAAATTAAGTAGTAAACTAAGTAACAGCAAGTAGTACTGTGAAATAAATGTGAAATTTTGAAGTAGAAAAAGTGAAATGGTATTTTTTTGTAAAACATACTCCAATAATCTTTATTTTAAAAATGTATTTATGTTTTTTTCATATCGGACAATGTGTCTTACTAAAGATCAAATTTGTTTATGTACAGGATTTTTTTTTTTTTTTACATTTTATTATAATTTTATAAATATAAACTTTTGGTGGTGTAATGGTAAAAATGTAATGGTGGATTTTTATTTTTGTAATCAAGTAAACTAGGGCCCAATCAAATCCATGTTTTTTTTCCCCCCAAATTTCGTGTGATTTTATTTTATTTTTTTCATTTAATTTCTTTTTTTTTTCAAAAAGCATGTCTAAATGTCTAATTGAAATCACTAAACATACACAATTTAATAGCAAATAATTAAAAGTTAAACAAAAAGTATTTTTAAGCCCTATGAAATATATATATATATATATTTCTCTTAAATTAAGTTTGAGTTTTTTTCCAAATTATGCTTTTTCCATTAATTTTCCAGATTTCATTTTAATGGTTTCATTCCATTTTAATAAGCAAAAGCATCTCTAATTAATTGATTTTATTTAAAAAAAAAAATATTTGTAAGTTGTTATTTTATTTATTTACTTATTCATTCAGAAATACTGTTGTTGTCAGGATGTTTTGCCAAGGTTTCAGTTCCTGTTTTTCCTTATTTGGTCATTTTCCTGTCCTCATTTAGTTTGATTATCTTCCCATGCACCTGTGTTTTCTAATTACCCTTTGTATTTTAGTTCCTGTCTGTTCATTTCTCCCCTGTTGGGTCTACTCGTTGTGTATGTGTGATGATGCCAGTGCTTTTTGTGGAATTACCCATGTTTTGATTATTAAAGACTGTTTATGTTTCTTTATGCCTCCCGCGTGCTTCCTATAGCAGCGTAATGTGATAGAAGACCCAACCGAAACCCTGTCTCCCCTCCATTTTTGTTTTTTGTTTCCATTTCACATGGATGCCCTCCTTCAACCTGAATACTTCCTCCTCCCGCTGGAGCAGGGAGAAAAATCTCTCAAGGACCATACCTTATGTTAACTAACACCACCAGCCACCCAGACGTCGTCCGAAGATGGTCCTTGAGAGGACTTAACCACATTTGTGGAGTGAACTCAAGAAACAAGAAAAAGATCGCCATTTAACATCGGCCCCATGGATGATCTCACCAGATCCACTCCTGACCCAGTGCCCAACCCACCATCTCCCCGCTGCGCAGAGCTAAAGCCCAAGCACACTGTTAACGAAGAGCCCGAGCTCGACGCAGTCGACGAGCCATTGCTGCACGGAGCGACAGAGCAACGGATCACCACAAAGCCAGAGCTGCTAATGATGTCAGTCCAGGTGTGTGAGTTGGTTACAATGCCCGCCTCGAGGGTTAAAGCCATGGCCAGTGTGATCGCGGAAAGGCGCTCCACCCACTGCAAAATGGATAAGGGATGAGCTTTTAATGAATCTGGGTATAAAGAGTGCGGAGGAGGATCTTATTGACTTGACCCCCGTTCCCACGTCCAGCCCAGAGAGGGCTCTGGTTTCCACGTCCAGCTCAGAGAAGGTTCCCGTTCCTGAGTCCTACCAAGAGAGGGTTTCAGTCCCCAAGGGCAGTCCCAAGAGCCCTGAGGCTCACAAAAACCCACCTTCCCACCCGCTCCTGCCTCCTCCTCCACTGTCGTTTGGCAGCCCCTCCGCTCAGCCTCAGCCCTCCATCAGCGTGGTGAGTTCTACACGGATCTGCCAGTCTCCATCTGCGTTGTGGCTGGAGGATCCCCTGTCTCTGCCTCCAGCCTCAGAGTCCAGGACTCCGCCTCGGCCCGTCGACCCTGCGGCTCCACCATGGCTCCTAGCCCCCGCATCCCTCCGGCTCCGCCTTGATCTGTCGTTGACCATCCTGCACGTTGGGAACTCCATTCTTCCGGCTGTGCCTCATCCCTCCAGCTCCGTCAGGCTCCTCCATCCCTTTGGCTCCACCTTGGTCCTCTGTCGCTCCTCCCGGATCACTTGTGCCACCTTGGCCCTCTGGATCCTCCTCGCCATCCTGGCTCATTGTCTCTCTGCCTTGGGCTCCTCCACCACCTGCTCCACCGCCATTGGTCATCCACCGTGGGTCGTTATCATGGCTGTGGCCTAGGTTTCCCCTGTCTCCACCTTCTCCAAGTCTCTGCTGTTGTCTCCCTGGCTTCTCCTGTTTCCTCCTTGGCTCCTGTCTCAGTTGTCTCCACCCAGGACTTTGTCGTTCTCCTCTCAGGTATCCATCCTCCTCCTGAGCCTCCTCCCTAGCTCCCACCCATGCCTATCTCTGTTGTTGTCTACATTGCGAGGACACACCTTTAGATTTAAACAGCCATGAAATGTTGCGTTATACAGTAAATTCCATTTTTATGACTGAATTCCACGATTCTTTACTTGTTTTCTGCATCGCGGAAATGATAGGGCCCTAATTAACGTATCTGCCCAAAATTCAATAGTATAAACTATCTTCGAAAATAAAATTACTTTAGTCACGATTTCTTATTCGCAAACTTCTCCGCCCTGCTGGCCTGCTCTGTGTGTGTTCTCCTGTCCTGTGGGTGTCGCTGTTTCGCTGTTTTCCCTGCTTCCTGTTTGCCTTGCCTTGCTGCAGAGTGGTCTGTGTTTGTTGCTCCCTGCAGCTTCGGTTTTCTGTTGGATCTTATTGTTAATTCTGCCGTTTTAAATTGATAGATATAGCTTAACTTGATTTCTGATCTTATCCATCAAACTAATCTGACTAATTTGATCGTTCGCCTTATTTTATAATCACGAGTGCAGCACGTTAGCATTCCATTAGCCAGTTAACTTTCTACTCGCACTCCATTCACGCTTTTAACTCGTTTACTATCTTTAGCATTACGTTAGCCGGTTAGCTTGTCATCTGCGTTCCATTCACGTTTTTTCTCTCGTGTTTAATATCGTTAGTACTCCTTTAGCCAGTTCCGTTCCGTTTTTTCAGGAATTCGAACAACAACAGTTGGTAAGTTGGAATCTTTCCACAATCACGGTGAGTAATGGCTTCTTCTCCTACAATTGTTGTCTGCACTGCTTGCCACATGTATAGCTTATCTATCTCTGTCAGCAGTGAGCCTTATACATGTGATAAATGCAGGAATATAGTCAGGCTGACAGAGAAGATTTCAGAACTAGAATCACGCATCCAAACTTTAATAGAGGATAGTAAGAATGTGAGGGCCTTAGATACGGTTTTGGATGCGACTAGCTCAGAAAGCCCTGTACATTGTTCGGTTCCGGTAACAACGCCCGTGCAGCAGGGCAACTGGGTGACTGTGAGACGGCATAGTCGCGGGTCAAAACACCGCTCTTCCGTTCCGATCAGAACATCAAACAGGTTCTCCCCACTCAGTGAAGCACCCACTGAGAAACCTGATGAAAGTGCTCTAGTAATTGGCGATTCTATTGTACGGAACGTGAAAATAGAGACTCCAGCCACCATAGTCCAGTGTTTACCGGGAGCCAGAGCGCCTGACATCTTGGCAAATTTAAAAGTGCTGGCTAATGCTAAACGTAAATTCAGTAAGATTGTTATTCACGTCGGCACTAATGATGTTCGACTTCGCCAGTCGGAGATCACTAAAAATAATGTTAAAGAGGTGTGTGAACTTGCAAGTACGATGTCAGACACTGTAATATGCTCTGGTCCCCTCCCTGCTTACCGTGGTGACGAGATACACAGTAGACTGTGGTCACTCAATGGCTGGATGTCAAAGTGGTGCCTGCGAAATAACATAGGTTTCATAGACAATTGGACGAGTTTCTGGGGCAGACATGACCTGTTGAAAATTGATGGTCTTCATCCCTCCGGATGTGGAGCATCTCTCCTATCTAGAAATATGGCACATAGTCTTAGCGTTTGCACTTGACTAACTGGGGCCCAGGTCAGGAAGCAGACAGACTGGCTAAACCGACCATCTGCTAGCCGCCTCACGTCACAGAAATCAGTTAATTCTCAGCACATAGAGACCCCTTCACCTAGATATCACACTATAGAGACTGTGTCTGTTCCCCGAGCAAGAAAATACAAAAAACGCCTGAATCAAATCAAGACTAACAATTTAATTGATGTTCAACAAATAAAAAATATATATAATACAGAGAAACAATTGATAAAGCTTGGCTTATTGAATATCAGGTCCCTTTCTACGAAAGCACTTTTTGTAAATGATATGATTACTGATCATAAGCTAGATGTGCTCTGTTTGACAGAAACCTGGCTAAAACCAGACGATTACATTATTTTAAACGAGTCCACCCCCCAAGATTACTGTTATAAACATGAACCGCGTCTAAAAGGTAAAGGGGGAGGTGTTTCTACTATTTATAGCAATATTCTCAATGTCTCTCAGAGAAAGGGCTTCAAATATAACTCGTTTGAAGTAATGGTGCTTCATATAGCATTATCCAGAGAAACAAGAGCTAATGATAAATCCGCCGTGATGTTTGTACTAGCTACAGTTTACAGGCCACCAGGGCACCATACAGACTTTATTAAAGAATTTGCTGATTTTCTATCCGAGTTAGTGTTGGCCGCAGATAAAGTCTTAATAGTGGGTGATTTTAACATGCATGTTGATAATGAAAAAGATGCATTAGGAACAGCATTTATAGATATTTTGAACTCTATTGGGGTTAGACAACACGTGTCAGGTCCTACTCATTGCCGAAATCATACTCTAGATTTAATACTGTCACATGGAATTGATGTTAATGGTGTTGAAATTCTGCAGCAAAGCGATGATATCTCAGATCATTATCTAGTCTCTTGTATACTCCAGATAGTTAAAACTGTAAATTCAACTCCTTGCTACAAGTATGGTAGAACCATCACTTCTACTACAAAAGACTGCTTTGTAAGTAATCTTCCTGACTTATCTGAATTCCTCAGCATATCCAATAGCTCAGAAAAACTTGATGATGTAATAGAAACTATGGAATCACTCTTTTCTAGCACTTTAGATACAGTTGCTCCAGTGCGCTTAAAAAAGATTAAGAAAAACAGTGTAACGCCGTGGTATAACGATCACACTCGCGCCCTAAAGAGAAAAGCACGAAAAATGGAACGCAGCTGGAGGAAAACAAAACTATAGGTTTTTCGTACTGCTTGGCGTGAATGCAACTTATCTTATAGAAAAGCATTAAAAACTGCCAGATCGGATTACTTTTCGTCTCTCTTAGAAGAAAACAAACATAACCCTAGGTATTTGTTCAATACTGTGGTTAAATTAACAAAAAATATAGCAGAAACAGGTGCAGACATTTCCCAACAGCACAGCAGTAATGACTTTATGAAGTACTTTACCTCCAAGATAGACACTATTAGAGATAAAATTGTAACCATACAGCCGCCCGCTACAGTATCGCATCAGATAATGCTTTGTAGATCTCCTGAGGAACAATTCCACTCATTCTCTATTATAGGAGAGGAAGAATTGTATAAAATTGTTAAATCATCTAAACCTACAACATGCATGTTAGACCCTATTCCATCTAAGCTACTAAAGGAGGTACTTCCAGAAGTCATAGATCCTCTTCTGAATATTATTAATTCGTCACTATCATTAGGATATGTTCCCAAAACCTTCAAACTGGCTGTTATTAAGCCACTCATTAAAAAACCACAACTTGACCCCAATGAACTAATTAACTACAGACCAATTTCGAATCTCCCTTTGCTGTCAAAGATACTAGAAAAGGTAGTATCCTCACAATTATGCTCCTTCTTAGAGAAAAATGGTATCTGTGAGGATTTCCAGTCAAGTTTTAGACCATATCATAGTACTGAGACTGCTCTAATTAGAGTAACAAATGACCTGCTCTTGTCAACCGATCGTGGTTGCATCTCTCTATTAGTGCTACTGGATCTTAGTGCTGCGTTTGATGCTATTGACCACAACATTCTTTTAAATAGACTTGAAAATTATGTAGGCATTAATGGTAGTGCACTGGCTTGGTTCGAATCATACTTATCAGACCGTCATCAGTTTGTGGCAATAAATGAAGAGGTATCATTTAAATCGCAAGTGCAGTATGGAGTACCTCAAGGCTCAGTACTAGGGCCATTACTTTTTACGCTTTACATGTTACCCTTGGGAGATATCATCAGGAAACATGGTGTTAGCTTTCATTGTTACGCTGATGATACTCAGCTCTATATTTCTTCGCAGCCCGGCAAAACATATCAATTCGAAAAACTAACAGAATGCATAGCTGATATTAAAAACTGGATGGTGAATAACTTCTTACTGTTAAATCCTGAAAAAACAGAGGTGTTAATTATTGGACCTAAAACCTCCACAAGTAATAACCTAAAACACAGTCTAATACTAGATGGCTGCTCTGTAAATTCGTCGTCTTCAGTTAGGAACCTAGGCGTCCTATTCGATAGCAATCTCTCCTTTGAAAGCCACATTTCTAGCATTTGCAAAACCGCATTTTTCCATCTTAAAAATATATCGAAATTACGACCTATGCTATCAATGTCAAATGCTGAAACATTAATTCATGCGTTCATGACCTCAAGGGTAGATTATTGTAATGCTTTATTGGGTGGTTGTTCTGCACGCTTAATAAACAAACTCCAGCTGGTCCAAAATGCAGCAGCTAGAGTTCTTACTAGAACTAGAAAGTATGAGCATATTAGCCCGGTTCTGTCAGCACTGCATTGGCTCCCTATAAAATATCGTATAGATTTTAAAATCTTGCTAATTACTTATAAAGCCCTCAATGGTTTAGCTCCTCAGTACTTGAGCGAGCTCCTATCGCATTATAGTCCCTCACGTCCGCTGCGTTCTCAAAATTCTGGCAATTTAATAATACCTAGAATATCAAAATCAACTGCCGGCGGCAGATCATTTTCTTATCTAGCGCCTAAACTCTGGAACAATCTACCAAACACTGTTCGGGAGGCAGACACACTCTGTCAGTTTAAATCTAGATTAAAGACACATCTCTTTAACCTGGCTTACACATAAAACATTAACACATTCCTATAATTCAAATCCGTTAAAGGATTGTTAGGCTGCATTAATTAGGTCAGCCGGAACCGAAAACACCTCACATTACATCTGATGCACTCGTTGCATCATAAAAAGAATGGCATCTACGCTAATATTAGTCTGTTTCATTCTTATTCCGAGGTCACCGTAGCCACCAGACCCAGCCTGTATCCAGATCAGATGGTCACTGCAGTCCCCCGGATCCAGTCCGCACCCAGCTTAGATCATGGATCACCATCTAGAGATGACTTCAATAGCCGTGGATGTCAACCAGATGAGCTCCAGAGACCGATCATCAATGAAGACCTCGCCAACCTAGATAGCCATTTGTACTACACCACAGGAACCTGATGAGTTCTCTACAATCGGACATTGGTACAAACTGCTGGTTTCGTCTGGCCAGAGGAGAACTGGTCCCCCGACTGAGCCTGGTTTCTCCCAAGGTTTTTTTCTCCATTTCTGTCACCTGTGGAGTTTTGGTTCCTTGCCGCTGTCGCCTCTGGCTTGCTTAGTTGGGGACATTTTACAGCGATATAGTATACTATTTGAACTGAACTGAACTGACGATGATATCACTGAATTCATTGATGAACTGCCTTTAACTGAAAATTGATTATCTTCAATAATGCGTTACTTACACACTATTGTTCTGTTTTAAATACTGTGCAGTTGCTTTGACACAATCTGTATTGTTACAAGCGCTATATAAATAAAGGTGAAAAAAAAAAAAAACTTCTTTCAGTCATTTTATTGTCATTGATAGCTGGCCTTTTTTGCTATATGGGAAAAATAAGGTACTGTCACATTAATTAGCCCTTGTTAGTCTATCATCAGCCTGTGCTCATTAATTAAGTGATCAGTCTCCGAACAGGTTGCAATGCAACAGTCTAATGTGGAAGTGAGCCATTATTAACAGCTGCAGTGCACAAACACACGCTATCTCTGAGGGCTTTCAAGGATGCAACTCAAACACTAGAGCTTTGAGCCCTGCTTATCGAGCATTTCTTCTCAAATCATACTATATATAAGGACAAGATTTTGTTTAAAAGTGTAACCCCACATCACCTCTTCTTTTTGAACAGAACAGCCTAAAATATGCTCTTTTACTGCTATATTTAAGTACACTCCAGGGATGCATCTAATCACCTGCGTCTCTCAACAGCCTGTATCTAATCTGAGGAGCTAAATATAAAAGATTGTAATGTAGACTGGGGAGTGTTGTAACACTATCAGTCTAACCAATTGGAAATTAACATCACTATCTTTCATTTGGGAAAGAGAGGTGACAAATATAAAAGACAGAAACCATTAGTAATAAAGTAAGACTAAAACAAAACATAAATTTGATTTGTGCTCATGTTAAATGATTTTTAGAACAATTAGTTGCCGTTTTCAAATTTGAATGGTAGCATTTTAGGAATGACTTTTCAGTGACTCTTTCTGGAAGTTTACATAGTGTGACGAGCGTCCAGAAGGATCATCAGCGTCGCCCTGGCAACACACGAGCGCAACTCGCTCACGCTCATCACACTGGAATCGGTCTCAGCTGCGTCTCATCAAGTGGCCTCCTTATAAACGGCGTGCTGCCAGCTCACTTTTGAGAAAGATCTCCACAGAGCTCTGATGTTAACGTTTTCTCTCCTTTCACCCTACAGAGAGCAGCTGAAGGCTGATTCCCACCGCACCGTTCACAGGATTCACTCTGAGCAACGTAGACGAGAGAGCACGACTCACCACAAGTTTTCACCCTCCACACTCTCGACCAGTTCTTTTGTTTATTAAATAAATCCACCCTCCGGGGCTGCAAAGTGAGTTCTCTGTCCTGTGGTCCTTCACCCCGTCACAATAGTTAATGTGCGGGCAAGAAAAGGTCAACTGCACACTGTCAATAGTGTAGCGATGCATGTCACTTTCAAACCAAGCAGTTTTCTATTGATTACGCAGCACCAACATACAAAAACATGTTTGAGAACCTTTTGCTAACAATCCTATTAAGTTATGAAAATGTTATTTCTATCAACTAACATTTTGAGAATGTTATTAAAGACCTAATAACTCTGAATAAACACTATTAAAGCTATTCGAAGACATTTGTTCATAACAACCTAACCAGAATGTTAGCCAAAGTTCTGGGATGAATAAGTGACACACTTGAACCTGTTGCAAATTCTGTGTGGGGAAGTCTTTCACCCACACATGCAAAAATCCCGAACTGCATGGATTTCTATCCCTTGTTTTGTAATGGGTGAAAAAAACTAAAACTTTTTCTGCGAATGGGCAAGACTTTCCAATTTATTAGCCACTCTAGGTAAGTAACTAGAACAATAACAAAGTCCAGTAAATGGTAAAATTATCTTTACTGCAAACCAGTGTGTTTATAATTATGACAATACATAAAAAAATATTGCTGCAAGCAGCAATTAAGGTGCCGGGCACAACAGAGGTAAAATGAAAAGCTAAGAAGCTGTCTTTAATTACTCAGAAAAGACCAGGGTTCTCCAACCCAGCTCCTGGAGAGCTACCTTCCTGCAGACTTAGGTTTCAATCCTGCTTCAACATACCTGTCTGTAATTAAGTAGCCCTGAACACGTTGATTTAGAAAAGGAAAAGGATATGACGTGGAAGTATGGGGACCCATACTTGGAATTTGTGCTCTGCATTTAACCCATCCAAGCGCACACATACACCCGAACCCCCAACTGCTCTTCAGGTGCCGCAGCAATATTGCTTGAGCAGTTGGGGATTCAGTGCCTTGATTAAGGGTCTCACCTCAGTCGTGGTATTGAAAGTGGAAGAGAGCACTGGTTATTCAATCCCCCCCATCGACAATCCCTGCCAGACCTGTAACCTTTAGGTTACAAGTCTGACTCTCTAACCATTAGGCCACGACTGCCACATTTGCTGGTTTAGGTGTGTTTGATTAAGGTTGAAGCTGAACTCTGCAGTATGGTAGCTCTCCAGGACCAGGGTTGGATACCCCTGTTAAAGACATTTTTTGATACAGAATTTCACTACAAAACTCAAAAAGGCTAACACCCTAAAAGGCCAACATAGGAAAATTAGGTATTGTTTGATTTAGCTACAGTGATGTGAAAAAGTGTTGGGCCCCCTTCCTAAATTTTTTGTTTTTTTGCATGTTTGTCACACTTTAATGTTTCAGATCATCAAACAAATTTAAAAATCCAAACCCACATGGTGTGAAAAAGTGTTTGCCCCCTAAAATTAATAACTGGTTGGGCCACCCTTAGCAGCAACAACTGCAATCAAGCGTTTGCGATAACTTGCAATGAGTCTGTTACAGTGCTGTGCAGGAATTTTGGCCCACTCATCTTGGCAGAATTGTTGTAATTCAGCCACATGCAGGTCAGGACTTTGACTGGGTTTTGAATCATTGTCCTGCTGCAGAACCCAAGTTCGCTTCAGCTTGAGGTCACAAACAAATGGTCGGACATTGTCATTCAGGATTTTTTGGTAGACAGCAGAATTTATGGTTCCATTTATCACAGCAAGTCTTCCAGGTCCAGAAGCAGCAAAACAGCCCCAGGCCATCACACTACCACCACCATATTTTACTGTTGGTATGATGCTTTTACGCCAGATGTAATAGGACACACACCTTCTAAGAAGTTCAACTTTTGTCTCATCAGTCCACAGAGTATTTTCCCAAAAGTCTTGGGGATCATCAAGATGTTTTCTGGCAAAACTGAGACAAGCCCTTATGTTCTTTTTGCTCATCAGCGGTTTTCGTCTTGGAACTCTGCCATGCAGGCCATTTTTGCCCAGTCTCTTTCTTATGGTGGGAGTCATGAGCACTGACCTTAACTGAGGCAAGAGAGGCCTGAAGTTCTTTAGATGTTGTTGTGGGGTCTTTTGTGACCTCTTGGATGAGTCGCTGCGCTCTTGGGGTAATTTTGGTCGGCCGGCCACTTCTGGGAAGGTTCACCACTGTTCCATGTTTTCGCCAATTGTGGATAATGGTTCTCACTGTGGTTCGCTGGAGTCCCAAAGCTTTAGAAATGGCTTTATAACCTTTTCCAGACTGATAGATCTCAATTACTTTCTTTCTTATTTGTTCCTGAATTTCTTTGGATCTCAACAAGATGTGTAGCTTTTGAGGATCTTTCGGTCTACTTTACTTTTTTGATTGCGAACAGGTGAGACAGTAATCAGGCCTGGGTGTGGCTAGAGAAACTGAACTCAGGTGTGATAAACCACAGTAGTGTTAATTTCGTCAGACGAGACGAGACGAAATATGTTCGTCAACGACCTTTTTTTTCATGACTAAGACGAGACGATGACAAGACTGCACCACTGTCCAAAAACGCTGACTAAGACTAAATTAACATGCATTATTGTTGACGAAAAAAGACGAGACGAAAATGTTTTGCATAAAATAAAAACTAAGATAAAATCTCTCTTCATTTTCATCTACAATCGTCTCTGCTTTTTCATCAGCGGTTACGGCTTTAAAATATTCAAACTGCGCTTTGGCGCTCTGGCTGGCGCTGAGCCAGAGACGGACGAGCTCTGCGCTTGTCATATAATCACAACTATGCAGTGTTTTTAACCACATAACGCTTATTTTAGGTTTCAGACATTTAAATACACATAAGTACTAGTAAAAGGAGACATTTAGAGTTTGTAAAATACACACATAGGTCTATGGAAGCAGCAAATAACAATCTATTCAAATATAATTTGGCGATGTGTTTTATTCATGTCACATACACATAGGCTTAGTAACTAAAAAGTTCACTCTATTCCTCTTCTAGTTCACCAGCCACTTACTTGCATGTATTTCGGGAGAAACGGATGAATGTATATGTGCTGTAAATACAGCTCACAGGACTCTCTGAACAGCAGCGCGAACAAACATGGCCGCGCCCATCTCACGTTACAGATTACGATCCAGATCATTTATATAGGATTTTAAACGACGAAACATACTAATTCACACATATTTGTGAATCGGAATATTAGATAGTTCATGGCATGGTAAGCAAGTGTGTGAGTATTCTGGATAAAAAAGGAAAAACGAAATAAAAGCGATCTATCTGTCATACAGTGTTATTGTGTCTGTGTTGTGTCACGTGACAAGCTTGATGCGTCGCCATGGAAACAATAAGGATGAACGTTCTAAAAAAAATGGTCGCTTAAAAAAAACTCACTCTCAGGGGTTCGCTAGAATATTTTAAACTCACCACTGAAAGGGTTAATCATTTCTGAATGTGTCTCCTAAATCAGAAATTGAAAACCAGACACGTTTAACATTTGCATTCAACAAAAATCATTCAACAAGTGTATTTTGTCAGGTAATTATGACATTTAACCAATGTTTGAGATATGTGAAACACTTTTTTTACTGAAATGTGTATCAGTAATAATCTCAGTTGTATATATATATATATATATATATATATATATATATATATATATGTGTGTGTGTTATTTAAAAAAAAGACTACAATTTTTTGACTAAACCTAGACTAAAATATATTGAGTTCTTTTTTGACTAAAACTAGACTAAAATTAAAATACTTTTAGTCGACTAAAACTTGACTAAGATACCTTGAGTTTTCTTTTGACTAAAACTAGACTAAAATGACGAGACTTTTAGTCGACTAAAACTTGACTAACAATAAAAGATATGTAAATGACTAAATATGACTAAAACTAACAAGGACATTTGGCACAAGACTAAGACTAAGACTAAATTAAAAATAGGTGACGAAATTAACACTAAACCACAGTTATGTTTTAATGGGAGGGCAAACACTTTTTCACACAGGGACATTTGGGTTTGGATTTTGTTTTCCCTTCATAAAAAAACCTTCATTTAAAAACTGCACATTGTGTTTACTTGTGTTATCTTTCATTAATATTTAAATTTGTTTGATGATCTGAAAGTGTGACAAACATGCAAAAATATAAAAAAAAAAAAAATCAGGAAGGGGGCCAACACTTTTTCACACCACTGTATGTCGTTCTGAATCTAACAAGACCAATCTTATGATTTTTGACCAAACTGGTCAGAAGTTGTTGGCACCGATAGCCTTGTGGGTAGCGAGCCGACATAAAGTGCCATTGTGCTACGGGTTTCCCAAGATCGAATCCTGGTTTGAGAACCCTTCTCAATCCCATCCCCCTCTCTGTCTTCCACTTTGCTACTTGTTTTCTCCAGACAGTCTTATCAAAATAAAGACAAAACGGCAAAAATAAATCTAAAAAAAAAAAAACTGGTCAGAAGTCATAAGCATAAGCATGTTGATATTTTGACCAGTAGGTGGCACTGTGCTGAAACTATTAATGTGCCCTCAGTTATAATAAAAGTTTGGTCAGAATCTGCTAAAGCAGTGCGGAGATGCACTGTAGCCTTATGTCCATTTTTGCACACACTTTGTCAAGTTCTTTAACACCCTTTACAAAAACAGTTTGGTATATCAAAAAGCTTTTGATAATTTTTGCCAGAATCCTCTGAAGATGATCAGAGCCAATTTTGGTGAAAATTTGACAAACCTAGTAGGACGAGTGCGAAAATTCAAAATTGTGAAGAAAATGTAATGTTCTTTATGCATTCAACTTGGTATGATCCAAGGAATCAAAGGAAATTTTGCTTTTGGATCTTCAAAAGTTCAAAAGTTATTAGCAGAAATATGAGTGCCAGTTTGGCCTATTGATGGCGCTAGAGAGTCTGAGATAGAGATTCCAAAATCTGTGTCAAATTTCAAAACTTTTCCCCAGAGTGGAAGAAGTAAACGGATGACAATAGGCGCCTAAGCAAAAAATGTATTTATTCCATAAACATTTATTTATTCCATAAAAGCGCCGATGGGAGGGGATAATTCTGGAAGTGATTTATTGACAACGTGCACATTAAACAACACAGACATAGCCAGATCTTTTCCATAATGACCAGCTCAATCTACCAAGAGCAGCGCAAATAACCATCTGTTTTAAGACATGCTTTTTTGGCCATTAAATAATGTAGCAAATACTAGTAATTGACAAGCGCAAATGTTGAATCACATTGCGTGAATTATTTTAATACTGGGTCCACGCCTTTTCAGCGCAAATTCTTCACTGCGCATATTTAGTAAATCCTGAAAGTACTATTTTATCACCAAAAGATAGTTTGCGCTGATGCAAGCTGTTAGTAAATCTGGCCCTTACTGCTAGGCCAGATAAGAAACACCAGTTTGCAATATCATCAGCATAAAGACTAATAAAAAGTTTTGCACAGCTAAAAGTGACTGGAAGTGAACAAACATTAAAGTTACAAATGGCCACACCTGCTCTTATGTTAAAAAATAAGGTGTATTAAAATGACTGTTTTCACCCACACAAATTTGCCCAAAAACGATAAATATGAACGCACCTTCATGCCAGCATGTGGCAACAAATCATTATTGTTGACGCAACCCATTAGCTCAAAAACACAAATCCATTAAGGAACAAAACACAAAACTACATTGCTCAGAATCACATCATGAATGAAATGAAAAATGAACTGTTTTCACTCAGAGACAAATCATGTAGCATTTTTTTTTTTTTTTTTTTTTTTTGTATAGACAACATCACTGCATCACTGATTATAATGGCTTCAATTGTCTTTTGTTGTGTCATGCAAAACATATGCAAAATATAAGTTACTCAATATTAACCTCTTGTTTACTGATCTGTTTTTACAATATTCACAATCATTACGTAAATATTACTTCATATTTGATTAATGTCAGCATGCATGAGGCCACTGATATTTTAAACAACATCATGTTATAGGTCTTAAAACTATCTACCACTTTTTCTTCAACACGGAAGTATGCCTATGGGTGAGATTTCTGGATCATTAGGCGCTATAGGAAAATAACAAGAAAAATCACACTGTGCAGTAAACAGTAGTGTTGTCACGATACTGGAATTTCTAACTTCGATACGATACCTTGAAAAATATCGATATTCGATACCATTTTCGATACCACAGAGAAAAAAACTGCCACAATATTAAAGGGGTAAATTTCTTTTTTAATTTAAAGATAAATATAACAAGATAACATGACAATGAGGAATGTGCAAATGTACACTGCTACAGCCTTGTTCAGCTTCTTAGCTTCACTTGAGTTTGTTTCCTACTTTATCTGCTGTTCAATTACAAATACAGCTGGTAGTGTAGGTTGTGAGTGTGTTGTTTTTGTTGTTTAACATTTTTTTTTTTCTTTTTAGACCACCCTTTTAAAATGAACTGAACTATAACTAATCTTAGAACTTAAGTTAATGGTAATAGATATTTGTTAACATGACTAAACAATGAAAAACGCTTCCAAAAAATGTATCAATCTTAGTTAAAAGTTAATTTAAACTAACATTTACTAATTTTTATTGGACCAGAGCTAACATGATCAGTTGTAATTTTATACCGCTATCAAAAATTAAAATATACTGTAACAAATGCATTGCTCATTATTCATAAATGCTGGTTAATACATTAACATTATTTGACGAACGGATTTTAATACCAGATTCACATATAATCACCGATCCATGCATGCATCACACGCGAAAACAATGCTCAGTTGCTCACAAGATCGATATTAAGACAAATTACATTATTTAATTATTTTTTTTTTTTTTTTAAATAAAGTTAAATAAGCACACGTTAATTTACATTTGACTACAGTTGATGTGTTTACTTGTCTAAGATTCCTCAATCAGATTATATTAACGAATTACGGTGAAAAAACGAGACAGCACTCATAACAGCTTGTGTACTTCGGCTTTCCGTGTTCATTTGCTTTATATCCAAAATATTTCCAGATAGCACTGCTGCTGTGTTCTTTATCAGCCAAAGCCGGTGGCGGGGTCGCCGCACTCGCCTTTCTATTCGCTTCACTTATGCTATTTAACCAGAGCGAATGAGACGAGACAGGCACTGCGGTCACGTGTGGTGTTTGTCGCGCCTTTTGGAGAGAAGTGAAAATGACAGCTCGGCTAGTATCGATACTTAGGAAATTAGTATTGGTACCGTTCAGATATTTTAGTAACGATATTTATCGAAATATCGATATTTTTGACAACACTAGTAAACAGTAAAACTATTTGCACTACAAACCAGTGCGTTCATAATTAAAGTAATATGGTAAGACACACCAATTTGCAATATCAAGCAGCAAAACGAGTTGTTTTGTACAGTTAAAAATAGCTGAGACAAGAAGCCAGACCCATAAAATGTACAAATTGCTGCACCGACTCTTACAGAAAAATTAAGGTGACTATCAGACATTTTAAAAATACATTTGTAGTGGATAGATAGCAGATTGACACAAAAAACCTTTGAGTTAAAGACGTTGAAACCTAATATGTTACACTCCACTACCTGCTCAGGCATCCAGTTAAGATATCTAAGCAGCGAGGCAGTAAAAAAGTCACTTCTGTCACCCATGTCAGAAGCTGCTGTATTATTTGTTGTGCTAGGCTTGATAAGGGGCCGCAGGAGCAGTGTCTGGCGATCCCACCTGTAGACTGACGCTCTCTGTTCATCACTTGAAATGTCATGTGAATTATAATGCAAAGCTAGCATTTGTCACAAAGACTATTGAGCAGATACCTCCACTTGTCATACATAAAGAAAAAAAGTAAGCTTTGTGAGAATATCTCCCCATGGTGCACTACGGTTGCCTGATAACTGGAGAATAAATTCTGAAATCGTTCATTGCCCATGTCAGTATTTTATGAGACAGGACAACAACATCAGGACACCACATCCCTGGCCATTGACTCTATCCAAAATTAATTCTACAGTATGATAGTAGTAAATCAAACCCAAACAACCATAATGATGAGTTCTAAAGGTTAATGTGAAAAATATATATTTTAATTTGAAATATGTTGAAACCAAACAGCTGTGAAAACTGCAACCGACCTGTATCACTGGTACTGCCACATTACACTTTAATTTACTATCAGGGTATCCACAGGGTTTTTAAGACCTTTTTTTAAGACCTACTCAAATCAAATTAATACGAGTAAGGTAATCCAAGATGTTCATGACTTTCTTTTTTCAGTCAAAAAGAAATTAAGGTTTTTAAGGAAAACATTCCAAGATTTTTTTTTATATAGTGGACTTCAATGGAGTTCAGCGGGCTGAAGGTCCAAATTGCAAGTTCAGTGCAGCTTCAAAGGGCTCTACATAATCCCAGTTGAGGAATAAGGGTAAAACAATCAGACATTTTCTAAAAAAAATTAAAATGTATATACTTTTTAACCTGAAATGGTCAACCTTCACTAGCTCGACTAGCTTGACTTCATTTTAAAGGAGAAACTGAGATTGCTTGTGCAAGACGAGTATTTGCGGTTAGTGTATTTTTTAGGCTCGACACACCATGAAACTTTGCTCGAAGTATCGCCTGGGTCTCTACACATGAACTCGAGCATTGAGAACATTGTTTGTGTACACAGAGTTTACTAAAAAGAAAGGTTTTGAACAACTCACTTACACTGTTTGGGTTTCCGCTCGCAGCCGTCTTGCCAGTCAAGAAGTGTCGATCTCCGAATGTGAATGAATGGACTCCATAGGACGAAATATTAGGCTTATATGAGGCTCTTTTTACAACTAGAAGGTTAATATTGTTTTTCACTTGCGACAAAACAACGAATTAGCCGAGCATTTATATGGAAATATGCTTTAGGAGCTATCCATCCTCGCATTCGGAGATCGACACTTCTTGACTGGCAAGACGGCCGCGAGCGGAAACTCAAACAGTGAAAGTGAGTTGTACAAAAACATTCTTTTTAGTAAACTCTGTGTACACAAACAATGTTCTCAATGCTCGAGTTCATGTGTAGAGACCCAGGCGATACTTCGAGCAAAGTTTCATGGTGTGTCGAGCCTTCTTAGTGTTGTAAAAATATTGAGTTTGATGCGCTCAAATTTATGCCCCTAGTATTCCCATTCACCGGCCATTGACAACAAAACGAAATCACGGTCAATCTCAAAAACGGCTTGTTTGTCGTAATTATGCTTTTAGATATAAGTTTGTCTCGTTTACAGTAAAAAAAAAAAACAGCCCAGGTTGCATTTTGGCAATAGTTATCCTTTAAATCTGCATTGAAACTGCAGTCTCCACCTTCAACTTGATTTAATCCCCATTGAAGTGCACTATATAGAGAAAAATCCTGAAATGTTTTCCAAAAAAAAAAGTAATAATAATTTATTCTGAAAGTGAACTAATCCTTTAATTGTTTAAATTTTTATAATGCATTATCTTCTTTTTGATTCAGCAGTTCACATTTACAACTACAACTAAATACAATACTTCAATTTAAGTAAATACAAATAAATGTAAGATTTTTTAATGACCATAAAAACAGGTGTTATATTATACTTAACTGTTAATTAGTTAATGCATTTACTTTCTTGTTAATATTGCACAAGAAACTACTGCATTTCCTGAAAGGCAGCACAAGATAGATGAACAGATGTAAGAAAAAAAACACCAACAACAACCCCATATGCAAATACTATGAAAAATTCCAACCACAATTCAAAACGCAAATACTGGCAGACTGTGAATGGCAGATGCTCTATCAATGTCAAAGGAAGATCTTTTTAAAAATATACATTAAAAATGATACGTAGTGTTTTGAACACTTTTGAACACTTATAAATATTTTGTGAACAGAAATAAACTAATAGACTGGTTATTGCTATATACTGGAAAATAGACTGGTAGTGTGTAATTGAAGAGGTCTTGTTACTTCACAGCTATCAATGCACTGTATCAGCAGAACAAAATTAAAGATTGTTCCCCAACCATCAGCACCCAGTGGAAATCATTAATGCTCAGGTAAACATGGCTGAATGTGACAGAAATTTGCAATGCTGTCAACGCTCTAAAAATGAAGCTGTGCTAGTATATCTGTCAAAATCGCTGCTGTTATAACAATGACAGTCCCATTTGGAAAGTTAATTTATGACTCGCAAGAGAGTTTATGAGATCTTATTTTTAGCAAAACACTAGTTTTTGAGCAAAAAGAGCATTTAATTAGTTAAAGGTGAAGCATGTAATTTCAACAGAAATATACTGATAGAATTCCAATCTGTTTGACTGAGTGGCGGGACTAATGACATTGGCTCAAACTGTGGCACATGTTTAGTGCGGGATGGAAGGAGTGTTTGTAGTTTAACATACAATTTTGTCCAATGGGGACTGGAGCTTTCAAACTCTAAAGGGTTAGTTCACCCAAAAATAAAAACATTAGCTCATTATTTACTCACCCTTTAGGTATCCTAGGTGTATATGACTTCCTTCTTTCAGACGAATGCAATCAGAGTTACAGTATGTCAAAAAAGTGAGTACACACCTCACATTTGCAACCATTTTAGCATATCTTCTTAAGGGACAATACTATAAAAATGAAACTTGGATATATTTTAGAATAGTCTGTGGAGCTTGAAGCAAGACACATTTTTTTTGGTACTCCTCACCAGGGCATCGCCACACATGCTGTACACCATCTGAGCCAAACAAGTTTATCTTATAATCTTATCAGACCACAGGACATGGTTCCAGTAATTTATACTCTTGGACAGGTTGTCTTCAGCAAACTGTTTGTGGGCTTTCTTGTGAGCCAGCTTCAGATGAGGCTTCTTTCTGGGACGACGCCTATGCAAACCGACTTGTTGCAGCGTCTGAGCACTGACAAGCTGACCTTCTACTTCTGCAACCTTTAAAGCAATGCTGGCAGCACTAATGCATCTGTTTTGAAGCCAG
This sequence comes from Garra rufa, assembly GCF_049309525.1. Classification (NCBI taxonomy): domain Eukaryota; kingdom Metazoa; phylum Chordata; class Actinopteri; order Cypriniformes; family Cyprinidae; genus Garra; species Garra rufa. Next base: position 25,086,044 of record NC_133380.1, read on the forward strand.
GTTCTGCACCTGACGCACAGAACGAGTGCTCAACTTCTTGATCGACCTTTGTAAGGCCTGTTCCAAATGGAACCCATCTTGGAAAAACTCTGTATGACCCTGACACTGTAGTGTAACTCGGTTTCAGGGTGTTACTGAACCTCTAATAGCCTTGGCCATGTTTGTGGAAAGCAACAATTCTAATTCTCAAATCCTCCGAGTTTTTTTGCGATGAGATGTCATGATGAACATCCATTGGTCAGTATGAGAGAATTGTACTTAAAGCAACTAATTTTAACTGCTCTAATACAAGATACACAACTTTGCATGGTCCTGTCAGGCAGACAAATACATAAACATGATGAATAGGACATGTGGTTTTGCATGGCTTAACAACATACTGCTGTTATCATTTAGGGTGTACTCACTTTTGTTGCCAGCTATTTTGACAATAATGGCTGTATGTTGAGTTATTTTCAGAGAACAGTAAATCTATACTGCTATACAAGCTGCACATTGACTGCTCTAAAATATATCCCAAGTTTCAATTCTATAGTTGTGTCCCTTGAGAAGATATACTAAAATGGTTGCTAAAATGTGAGGGGCGTACTCACTTTTGTGAGATACTGTATATTAAAAATTATCCTGGCACTTCTAAGCTTTATAATGGCATGGGTGGGTGTTTCTCTACAACAGTCCAAAACAAGTCCAATAAAACGCATCTATCAATAATAAAAAAGTACCTGACACGGCTCTTGGGGGGTGAATAAAGGCTTTGTGTAGTGAATCAATGCGTTTGTGTAAGAAAAATATTCATATTTAAAACATAATAATCGTTTTAATCTAGCTAGCGGCAACTGGTTGTACACGGAAGCCATTCCGGGTGGATGACATAAGACGTACACGTTGCATATGCGCCGACAAGTCTTGCAAAAACCAATGTTTGTTTACAAGAGCAAAGGAAGCAAAGGAAAACCAGTCTCCTCTTGGCTTACATCGAAATCCTCCAATATTTTTCTGTACAAATCCTTGTTTCGTACTTCGTGATCATTGTTTTTATTTTGGTTTCTCCACTGTGCGTCTGTGTTTGTCACCTTTGTGCAGCGCATACGCAATGCCAACGTCATACATCATCTGCCCGGAGGTCCTTCCATCTTTTACCAGTTGGAGCAAGCTAGATTAAAATGATTAAGTTTTAAATATGGATATTTTTCTTACACAAACACATTTATTTGCTACAGGAAGCCTTTATCCACCCTGTAGCCGTGAGGCACTTTTTATTATGGACTTGTTTTGGACTGTTGAAAAGAAACACAATTATAAAATGCCATTATAAAGCTTGGAAGTGCCAGGATAATATAATATAATTTAATATTACTCTGATTGCATTTGTCTAAAAGAAGGAAGTCATATACACCTAGGATATGAACTATATGACTATATCCAAGCATTCTGAAGCCGTGTGATAGTTTTATTTGAAAATCAAACAAAAATAACACTGTCATTCATGGTAAATTTTCTTCTCCAGTGGGCTGTTAACCACTACAATGGGATAATAAAGTCAGTGAGTTAAAGACGTGAATCAAACCACTGGAAAGATCTCACTCATTTATTCAAGTGATTCATTTATGAAATGGACATCGCTACTTCTCTCATAAACTCTAATGACTGTGCCAAGGACAGTTTGGTAATATTTTCAGTGAGTAATAACATGCACTTTGCTCTTTTGCCATACAAAAAAGCTATAGTATGGCTTCAGAGGATTTGTCTGGCACATGAATCATATAAACCACATGATATTTTCATGGTGCTTTTGTGACTTTATAAAGCTTCAGTTCCCATTCATTGCAACTGCATGGATGAAAGAGCGGGAAAAACAGTTTTTACATTTTCTTTTTGCATTCCACAGAAGAAAGACGGTCATACTTGGTTTGGATCAACATGAGGGACAGCAAATAAGCACAGAAATGTCATTTTTGGGTGAACTATTCGATTGAGAATCAAAACTACGAAACAAACATAAGCATCTGATGCAATACTGAAAATCAGTTGCATCCTAAAGTTTTAAAGCATCCAAAGGATGACCTTTCTAAAACAGAACAGAAGAACTGCAGTTCAAAGTAGCTCAGATTAAGGGAGTTATTACCTCCAGGGCCGCTGCTGTCAAATATCAATCAAGAGCTTCAGAATGGTTTGTACATGCATCTTAAAACCTCTCCAAACAAGCTGTGAAATGCACCTTTAACAAAGGAACAGTCCGACTAATCAAATTTTATATGGACCCTCTACGGATCGGGCATATCAAGCTGTTGTAAAACGCTCCATGATGGACCCAATTTTTGTTAAAAGCCTCTTGTGACAAACTTTCACAAGCCCAGCTTTGAAATGCTTCAGTTGTGTGATCTACGGAACAGAGCATGCCAAGCTGGCCCTGGGGAGAGCAGACTCGGCGTCCGTGTTCGAACAATGTCCAGAGGAGATGGAATTAGTCTCTAATTCACTCTACCCCATTCAACCTTCTGCTGCAGCCCGGCAGGCAGGGAAAGGTCACAACAGGTGTCCCGTGCCGTCCCCTTTTAAGAGTGCTTGGCCGTGTTCCATGGTTACCCTGGTGAATGCCACGCACCATTTCCACTCTTTGAGAAAACACTGCAGGTCTTTTTCTTACAGCTTTTGTCCAGTTCCCCTGTTCAACCAGGGTCAGAGCAGGGCAGTAAGTGTCCCGAGTGGTTGCTATTTTTCACACTTACAGGAACTTAGCGCCTGGTGGTCCTGGTTTGGACATATAGGTATGTAACAACATAGTACTATTTGTAAATGACTGCAACCCACTGAAATGTATAGCTTTACAAATTGAATGTATGAAAAGTACCATTATTATGTTCAGTTTAAAGGTTTAAAGGGATGGTTTTAACACTTTTAGAGCTCGGTCTCAGATTAAAACGGAAGAAGATTGTGTCTGTATGTTGCTCTTGATGTCATGTTGAGCTGACTATTAAGCCCTGACAAGACTAACATGTCAAATTTTGTAACAGTTCAAGTCAAGTGGTTTTATTGTCTGTCATCTGTAATCTGAAATATAGTTTCTCTGGAGTCACAGCACAAAATGTAACAATGACAGCTGGTTATAAGATAAAAAAAAAAACATATATGCACAGGATAATGCTAACAAAGAATAACAAACAAAGGTGAAATGCTTTGCGTTCAACAAAAATGGCTAGTGTTGTGTTATCAATTGGCTGCAAGAACATTTTGTGGTGTAAAATGTTTTGATATGTGTTTTATGTATAATTATTTTGGTTACATTTAAAATCTTCCGAAATATTTTAAAATGGCGACTGCAGACCGTACGCAAAATAAATGAATTCTAAACCAAAATAATGTTTTACCAGGATATTGCAGTTTTGCCAGCGAATAAAAAACATTAGTAAAACTAGAAAGAATCATTTCAAATGTTCGCTTATTTCGGCGTTGTTCTGTTATGCAGAAAATAATGCGACAAAAATGTATACAGCGAAGCGAAATAAACATAAAATGTCGATTTCTTATTTAATGTGTTGAATATTGTGTTAGAGACATAGATCGGTAGCAGACGAATAGTAAACAGTAACTATATGTGCGAATTGTTTACAATTGTGCCGTACTAACATGTTTTTGTCATTAGATTGCCTTGCAGAAGATGTTATCGATTGGTCGTCAACAGCTGTGTGAGGATTTAATACGCTTGGATTGACGGAAAAGCTTAGCAATCGTACCGCATGTTGGCACAAAGGGAAAATTTCACCACTCACTAAAGCAGTGTGATCCTCTGCAACCAGCAGGTACCGACACGACCATTCAAGAATTCCGTCATCCCAAAGAAGATTGCGAGGATTTTTAGGATATTAGGGTTAAATGCTGCTCCTAACAGCAAGCGATGCTGCTTCAACATTTCCGGAGACGTGCTTCACCGCAAGGGTTAAAAACCGTACTACGCTTACACTCCTATCAGCATGCCACGCCATTTTCCTGCTTTATTTCCCCCCGCTTCCATGCTTCCTGCTCCGCCGTCCCCTTCTGAACGCTGATCAGTGAGGTATTTTCAGCCGGAGGATGAGACACAGAACACATAAAAGCAACACAAATAAAAGGTCATTGTCTGAGGGCTTACCGGAGCCGAGGCAGGAAAGGGCCCGAACCAGTCAGTAACTATCGACCACGTGCGGGTGCTGGACCTGGAAGACGGAGAACAACAAAGACAGTTTGTGACAAAGCTGACACGCTGTAGTCTTGGAAGAGTAAAATCAATTGTGACATTTTTCATTTATTTGTAAATGCCTCTTTGGCGGCAGACTCACTCGAAACGACAGTCTGGCTCTTACGGAATAGGAGAGGTGAGAGTAAAATAGAAGAATCCTGACAGTTGCCTTAATGAGATTCCGCATTAGGGCCGCGCTCACACACTTTTCCCCCAGCCAGGAGCACGCCCTTCACTTTCAATCTCACACACAAGTAATTTGGCAAATGTTAACCCTATAAAAAACTAAATCCAGACAGCATTGCTGACACTTTTCTCACCGTCCCGGATTTAATGCGAGACAAGAGCCTTAAATAGTTTGCAGCCATGCTGATGAACAGAAATAGATGTATGTGTGAATATCAATTCAAACATTTGAAAAGTATATTTGATTTTAAAACCTAATGTAAAAGTCAGGCAGATTTCTGACAGAATTGGGTTTGTTATTCCAGGCGTACAGACACAGAATAACTTTATGTATTATTACCTTCCCGTAAATAAAAAAAGCTGTATACAGAATTTCTATCAAAGGACTTTTTAATATGAACTTTATATATAAAAACTTTGTTCTCAGCGTTTACCACTAAAGCGCATCAAGTCAGTGTAATTTAGCCTCTTTTGCCGCAGATGACGTAAAGTACACGGAGAATGAGATGAGTTCATTGAGTTCAGACAGACTATTCATCCCTGTACTCCACAAAGAAAAATCTCTGCACAGAACCTGTAATCTTGTAAGCACAACCATTTGTATCACACAATAACAGATAATCATAAATTTGATGTCTTGATCTTAAAAAAATAGTTTCATTCCAAACCCTGAACTCAACAATATACTGGTTATTTCTGTCCATGCAATCACATGAATTGGAGCTTGTGAGCTTCAAAAAAGAAGCAAGTTGTTCACTTTTTACTTCAATTTTTAAAATGACTTTAGGTCTAATATTAATCTTAATGTTATTTTTAAATAAAATGCTGCTAGTTGAATATAGTTGTATCAGTGGGAGGGGAATCATGAATCTAGAAAGTATTTGATTGGATAAAAATCTGTGTAGTTAAAAAAAAGGGTGAAAAAAAGGAAAAAAAACAATGCTATTTTAATATACTTTTTCCAATACTTAATTTTAAATGTACACTGTCATTCAAAATTTTGGGATGTTTTTTAAAGAAGTCTTTTCTGCTCATCAAGGTTGGGTTTATTTGACAAAAAATGCATAAAAACTGTTATATGTCACATGATTCTTCAGAAATCATTCTAATATGCTAATTTATTATCAGTGTTGGAAACAGTTGTGCTGCTTAATTTTTTTTTTTTTAAACCTGTAACCTGAAACCGTTTTAGAATTCTTTCATAAATAAAACATTCAAATGAACAGCATTTATTTAAAACAGATTTTTTTTGTAACAATATACAATATCGTTCAAAGTTTGGGGTCAGTAATTTTTTTCTTTCTTTCTTTCTTTGAAAGAAATTAATACTTTTATTCAACAAGGATGACTTATCTTGTTAGAAAATATTTCTATTTTGAATAAATGCTGTCCTTTTGAACTTTTTATACATCAAAGAATCCTGAAAAAAGTATCACACGTTCCAAAAAAATATTACGCAGCACAACTGATAATAATATTTCAACATTGATAATAAATCAGCATATTAGAATGACTTCTGAAGGGTTGTGTGACACCGAGTAATGGCTGATGACAATTCAATTTCAATTTTAAAATATATCTTACAGAGTCTTAAATTAAAATAAAATAATTGTATTTTAAATTACAATAATATTTCACATTATTACTTCATTTTCTGTATTTTTGTTCGAATAAATGGAACTTTGAGCATAAGAGACTTCTTTAAAAAACATTAAAAAAAAACTTACTGATTCCAAACAGCAGTGTATATACACTTCCATTCAAATCTTTTGGTTAGGTAAGATTTTTTAATGTTTTTGAAAAAAGTCTTATGCTCACCAAAGCTGTTACAACTTTAAATTGCTTTCTATTTGAATATGCTTTTAAATATAATGTATTTTTGTGGTGGCAAAGCTGAATTTTCAGCAGTCCCAATCAGAGTCACATGATCTCTCAGAAAACACTCTAATATAGCGATTTGGCACTCAATAAACACTTATAAATGAAATCAACTCTTGCCGACCCTAAAATATATATTTGTTTAAGGTTAACTTTATCAATATATAGGAGCGTGCTAGTGTTCTTACCTTTGAGCATGTAAGACAAAAAATCACTAGTTTGAATCTAGCGTAAATCACTAGTGCTTAAAGGTATAGAATATATATATATATATATATATATATTAGGGGTGGGCATAGATGAATTTTTTTAATCTAGATTAATCTAGATTAAATCTTGGAATTAATCTAGATTAATCTAGATTAAAATGGCTAATTTGAATTCTGCTGAAGGCATTCAGAATATGTGTGCTACCCAAATAATGACTAAAAGTAAGGGCCAGGTGACGCATTAGATCAGGCGCTCATGTCCTGTTTCCAAAATGCATCACAAACTGCTTGACAATTGCATTTACAACATAATTACCTATACAAACTTGTGTAACCAAGTACTTCTGCGCAAAAGGCTGCACGACGTGCGCGTTGCCGTTAAATACACAGACGCGCACGGGCATGGATTTCTGCGTGCATAGTCTTCCATTAAACTGCGTTGCTTTTAGAAGCGTCAATTCAGTTGTTGCATATAGTTTAATGTCTTTATTTCGGGATTATCAAAGTAAATTATAACTCAAACTTGAGATTTTACTGGGGCACGTGCCCCAGTAAAAAGGGTCTAGCAACGCACCTGCCCTGAAGCGGCTTCATAGCTGCATTCATGTTTGCACGTCTCATTTGATGTGGTAATTTCACAGAAATTGAAGACTCGTTCTCGCCCCCTACAGTGCAATTCGACTAGGTATACGTCATCCGCGCTAAAATATCAAAGTGAAAGTCATCATATCTTGCGTAGTTTAGACCCAGAATAGATTAACGGCGATATTTTTTTTATCGCCCGATAAGAGTCTCACGTTAACGCAGCACGTTAACGCCGATAACGGCCCACCACTAATATATATATATATATATATATTTTACTTTTCACACTTCACTGGAACTCACTCAAAAAAAAAGTTTAAATGGCATACTATATCTTTTGGAAACATCTCTCTTTTTCTCTTAAGTCACTGTGATGTGCTGGCGTAAATAAAAACAGATGGCTATTATGAGAAAGTCCTGCGGCAGAGCGCAGTAGCACTGTGCCAAAGACCCCGTCACATTTCCTATCCATCTCTATCTGATTAGCATTTCAACTCACTTGTCAGGTTTACTTGATATGTGTTGTAACCTGATTTGTGGGTCAGAAAGAGAGCATCTTTTATAGTAAGGAACATAAGTAGTCACAATATTATTTATTACTCAGGGCCAGAGTATAGTGGATAGTGGCATAGTGATTAATTTCATGTTCCTCTTTCGGAATTTAAAAATTAAAAAATAAAAGATAAAATGAAATGAAAATATATATAAAAAAATGTATATTAATATTTAAAATATATGTACACACATTTTATCTACATCTGGGTAGATAGATAGATTATTTGGTGCCAATAAATGGGTACTTTAGCCTTACTGATGGCTGTGTGGTTAAAAAAAAAAGACATAAAAGGTCAGGAAGCGCTGCTGTAATAGATAGTAGCTCAGGGTTTGAACCATTTGTTTTCAAGATCTCTCTGGACAGTAGTAAACATTTTCCTCCTTTTTACCTTTGCAGTCATGGGTTAAACGTAGAGTGGATTTACTTGAAGGCAGCATGCTGCGTGAGAGTCGGAGGTCAGTTTTCCCCACTACCCCTCCGGCAAGGGTCACAGCAGCCAGACTACAGTACTGATATGCCTGACCGTCTCTTGGAGCAACCATCCATAATCTAAAGAACTTGGGGAAGAGGCCAAAAACCTGTCAGTAAGACACTGTGGTTCAGACTGTGGCACTGAGGACGCTATGGGGAACAAACTGAGAGAATGTAACAGAGTAAACAAGATATTTATCTAATCTTTCAGATTAAACACAAGATTTGAGTAAGATTTTTGGTTTTATTTGTGTCTGGTAATGTTTTCCAAATGTTGTCAAAATCCAAAACACGGTTGTATGTAAATGGAAGAGCAAATACATTTGCGTCAACATTAGTATAGCCAATTTTTCTCAAATACAAAAAATTTAACAGTGAAGGAAATTCTAAGTATAATCCTCGCTGGGAAATAATGATTTTGAAGGACTTGCAAATAATAAAATAAAATAAGCACACATTCACTTTTATTTGTTGTATGATCAAAATATTTAAAAAGTAAAAAAGTTTCAAGTGTCCTTACATTCAGTTAGGAATTAACTTATGTGAATCTTGTAAATTATACCATATTTTCTATTAAAAACTGTGAAATTTGAGGGGAAAGCACAAATAGTTTGGCTTACTGGATATTACTGTCCGTCATTTAAATATGTTAAAAAATACAAATATCCTTTATGTATTTAATCCCATTTTATTAACCTTTGATGATCCAATTCATTCATACTAATAAGCAAAAAATACTCAAAATAATTTTACATTTACTGTGCAGTCTACTGTACAGACGTAAATTTACTTTTCCCTAACCCTGAGGCTTTTGGTGTGAAAAGGCTTTTACATTTGCCAAAATTAGAACATTATATATATAAAAAAAAAAACACACAAGCAAGCACTGCCCAGATTTAAAAAGTAATGCAAAAGTAACGTAACGCACTTTTTTAGGGAGTAACTCAATACTGCAATGCATTACTTTTAAAAATAACTTTCCCCAACACTGGCAGTCAAATATTAAACGTTTCGACAACAATCTTACCTTGCTCTACTTTAAGGTTAACTGACTCTGAGTCTTTGACCCTGTGCTGGGATTCGCGCATTGTTCTGTGAACGGTAAACCCCGCCTACTTTGATTTGATTGGCCATCTCAGTCATTTTGACATTGATGAGCGTTTAGATCGCTGACCAGCCGAAAAATTTAACTTTTTGTCATCCTTACAACAACAAACAAAAGCACTGAGTAATGAAGTGCAGCAGAGTAGTGCAAGAATTGCAAATAACAGCTATACAAGCTATACAACAACAGAATACCCTGACTTGTGTGAAACATAGGAAATGTTACTCACATATCGAGCAGAAACAAAGCAACCTCAGCGTCCGTTTTCGAACATCCTGCTTTCAACATCCAACGCTAGAAAGCTTTTCCAGTATTAATGAGGGTCTTAGCTTGCCTGATCGCAACCCTTATTTTTCGAGTCATAGTTCATTTTCAGACATTTTCTTCGTTGGTCTCAGCCATCTTTCTTTAGAAAGAAAAGAAACAAATATCCCGCCTAATATCATGAACGTAACGCCGGTCCGTGTACATTTTATTCACTTAATTTTCAAATCGAAACGAAATAAGCAGAAATAAGAAACGAAAAAACAAGATTTTGGCTCGATTTTCGTTTTTTAGTTCATGGGTAGAAAATGGATAAACGACTTCAAAATTCGTTTTCCACATGTGGGCCTTAACGAGACGCCCCTTTATGCTGATTGGTCAACCAAATCTGGACCGGTGACGCCATCTTTTGTTCGTTCAACAAAATAAAAGACCATTATTTATTTATTTTCATTCTTTTGCAGTCTTTAAAACAACAAACATACAAGTGCAATAACATTAATTACATCAAAATATAATTCAATATAACTAAAAATATAATAATAATAATAATAATAAAATTGGAAAAGCAATTAGAAAATCACATGTACACAAGTACAAATAGTTACAAATTATTCAAACTATAGATTTACGGCTTTAAAATAATTTACAGCTTGCGTCGCGTTATTTCTTGGTTCTTTTAACCATTGCATACCTGTCTGTTTCTATTAAAATTAGAGTCAACAAGAAGATAGTCCTCTGACTGGGCTTTCTTCTGTTCAACCTAACTCATTTCACAAATATTTATTTCACAAATATTAATCAGCATCCAGCATGTTTTATTTTGCTGAATGATTTTAAATCTGAGTATCTGCGGTACAGACAGCGCAAAGAAGAACAGATCAGTGTTCAGTCAAGTGTAAATGCCCAGCAGTCATAACTTTTCTTTTAGACATTATGCTCAGTTTTGGACAAGCGATGATGAGTGCAAATACTGTAATGCAAATCGGCTGAAGGTACCGAGGGTGGAGAATTACATTTTTACTGCACTGTATATCAGCCACAGAAACATTTCATTTCAGTTATTATAAGTGATAAGCCTTGATGCTTAAGTAAAATGTTGATATCAGCTAAATAAAAAAAAAAATAACGCTTTAAAAAGTCGCTTTTCACGGTGTTCGGCCGTGTTTGGTGTACGGTGTTAACGATGAAATTACTTGCCCACCACCTCACCGTCGTTTTTTATTAAAAAATTATATAGAAATAATTTTTATAGAAATAATATCAAGGTACTTCAGCGGGACAACAGACAATCGTCTGTTACATACAGCGAGATGATTGACTGGACCACAGCGGAGGCAGAAGCACAAGAGCGCAAGTGAACTTTTGTTAGGCTAAATAAGAAAAATATATAGGTGCCGGTAGGTAATATACATATACCAATATAGCCACAGGAACGTTTTATTTTGCTGAGATTTAAGTTAAATGTGCACAGATGTGCCCAGGGAAATAAAATATTAGGCTAGAGTTTAACAAAAAAATATATATTATATTATATATTTACACTGGATCACCAATTTAGTACATTTTTTAATCTACAATAAAAAAAATTACTTGACAACCAAATTTAATTAAGCCAATATTGTGCTCACCAGATAACACTGTATAGAGCTCAATCTATCTATCTATCTATCTATCTATCTATCATCTATCTATCTATCTATCTATCTATCTATATTAATGGTCATGTCAATCATCTCGCTGAATCACTCGTCTCTTGCGCTGTTGCTCGTGCTGTATAAAGCGGACGATTGTATAACTACATTGATATTTCTATAAAAATATTTCTTTATAAGATTTATATAAAAAACGAAAGGTGGGGGGTGGAAAATTAATTTAATCAGTGGATGGGAGAACACCGTGAAACTCCGGCTTTGCAAGCCTACACTTTATTTTTTCATTTTTTTCAAAATCAACATTTTACTTAAGCATCAAGGCTGTGCACAATTAAATCCTGGCTAAATTAAATGTTTCTGTGGCTGATATACAGTACAGTAAATATTAAATTCTCACAGCCACTGATCTGTTCTTCTTTGCGCTGTCTGTAAAGCAGATACTCAGATTATAAACCATACAGCAAAATAAAACATACGGGGTGCAGATTAATAGCTATGAAACAAATATTTCTGTAAAACAAGTTGAACAGAATAAAGCCATAATTTTGTTGAAAAAAAAAAAAAATATATATATATATATATATCATATTTTTACATCTTAAAATAAACAACGTGACACATTAAATTATTTGAAAGTTTAATGTTTTGTTAGAAAAATTTGTAACTATTTGTACACATATGTACATGTGATTTTCTTATTGCTTTTTCTATTTTATTATTTTTAAGTGTCTTATTTTATTATATTTTGATGCAATTAATGTTATTGCCCTTGTATGTTCGTTGTTTTAAAGACTGCAATTAGAATGAAAATAAAGAATGAAAATAAATAAATAATGGTCTTTTTTAAAATAATGGTCTTTTATTTTGTTGAATGAACAATGAATGGCGTCACCGGTCCAGATTTGGTTGACCAATCAGTGTAAAGGGGCGTTTCGTTACCGCCCACATGTGGAAAACGAATTTTGAAGTCGTTTATCTGTTTTCTAACCGTGAACGAAAAAAAACGAAAAATCGAGCCAAAATCTAATTTTTTCATTTTCTGAACAAATTAAAATACGAATAAAGGAGACGTTTTCTTATTTGTGCTTATTTCGTTTCAAATTGAAAATGAAATCAAGAAAACATACACGGACCAAGGCCCCCTATTGCTTGTTGTGGTGCTCCGATTAATCAGATCCACTTTTGCTTTTCCCTTAATTTACACAGCCATGACTGAATAGATAAATGAGAAATAAATAAATGTTCTTCAAACTTTTTAGAAGAGGCTGTTGTCATACAGTTGGGATCTAACAAATCAGGGATTCAAATTCAGAGATCTAGAAAGAAAAAAGTTTTACAAAAAGTGGAGAAAAAAACATAACAATGAATAAGAAATATTCCAGATTATGCAATGTTTCTAGGTCTGTAATTAAATAAGCAAATATGTAAGCATGTTAATGCAATTGTACAAAGTTTGATAATACAATTTGTAATATTAAAATGTACTAAACTGAGTATGTATTACTCATATCAAACTTAAAGGGGTCATATAAGATCATATAAGATCTGTAAAGTTGCAAAGATCAAAGTCTCATACCCAAAGAGATATTCTTTCTAAAAGTTAAGACTCATCCACACCTTCCTAAAATGGCTCATTCAAACGCCCCCAACAAATCTGCGGCACTGCCCTGATAGCACACGTACATCATGGAGACAACTATTTGATGTCTGCATTTACATATGACATATTTTTTAAGATTGTTTGCTCATCTGCAATACGTCTATAGGACGTTTCCTATCAGATGTCAAATTGACGTCTATTAGATGTCTTTAAAATGTTTATGATTTAGAATGTTTGTAAAATTGACATCTTAAAAATGTCTGACAGATTTGTACACAGCAGATGCTTTCCAGATCTTTAACAGACATCTTGCAGATGTACAATCAAGCCCGAAATTATTATTATTTTTTTATTATTATTTTTTTTTTAATTAAACAAGAGGCATCATTGTGGAAAAAAAATATTACTCATCTTTTATTTACATTTGAACAAAAAGTGGCATGTCCAAAATTATTCATACCCTTCTTATGTTTTCGTCTGCTAACCATTTCTTCACCACTTTTGCTGTGTGTTTTGGGTCGTTGTCGTGCTGAAATGTCCACTGGTGCCCAAGGCCAATTTTCTCTGCAGACCGCCTGATGTTGTTGTTGAGAATTTTGATGTATTGCTCCTTTTTCATGGTGCCGTTTACTGTGATTAGGTTCTCTGGTCCACCGGCAGAAAAACACCCCCAAAATATTAGGTTCCCACCACCATGTTTGACAAAGGCTTCTCCTTTTTTTACGCCAAATGAAGGCTACATCATTGTGGCCAAACAATTTAATTTTTGTTTAATCTGACCATAAAACAGAAGACCAGAAGTCTGCTTCTTTGTCCAGATGAGCTTTTGCAAAGGCCAAGCGGGCTTTTGTGTGCCTTATCTGGAGAAGTGGTGTCCTCCTTGGTCTGCGTCTGTGAAGCCCAGCGGTGTGCAGTGTCTCTTGGACTGTCTGCCTTGAGATGGTGCCACCAGCAGAGCCCAGATTCATCAGGATGGCCTTGGTGGTGATCCTTTTTTATCTCTTTTTTATATTCTTTTTTACCTCTCTCACTATCCTCCTGGCCAGCACAGGTGTCACTATTGGCTTCCAACCACGTCTTCTGAGATTTTTCACAGTGTGGAATGTCTTTTAATAATACTATTTTTAATTTCTATTTTTTAATAATACTTTGCACTGTAGCCACTGGAACTTCAAAACATTTAGATTTAGATTTAGCTCTTATAGCACTCTTCCTGACTTGTGAGCAGCCACAATGCCCAGCCGCAGGTCCTCAGTGAGCTCCTTTGTCTTAGCCATGACCAGGGCTCGCAAAATCGCTAGCCCGAAATCCCGGGGCTATTGTGTTTTCCAGTCGGGCTACCAAAATGTTTGACCGGCCTGCCCAACGGGCTATCATAAAGTACAGGGCTTCTGAGGTCCTTAAAAACTCCTCAATTTAGTTGTATCAAATTTAAGGCCATTAAAAGTTTTAAATATGTTAAATAGTAAAAGAAAAATCTTAATAATAATATTAAGGGGTCTTACAGTTGATGACGGAAAGACGAGAATGGCGATAGGGCTGGATTAAACTTCAAAAGGCAATGATGTCATTGAATAAAAATATAGGACTGCACGTTTCAAAGTCAAAACGCCACACAAATGTTTTTATATGAATGTATCTGAAGGGAACCGACTGTCCTCAGAAATGTATCGTCAGTATTTTCATTTCATGCCTGATAAAACTGCGTTAATGCTGCTTTGTATACAGCCATTACTAGGGAAACCGTAGTATTTCAGCACTCCTAAAGCGCCCCCTCGTGACAGAGAGTTAATGTGAAAGAAGTTAATGTGCCTTCTAAAAATATAAAAAATTAAGACAGTAATATTTATGTTTTGAATAAATATACTAAATGATATACTTAATTTATCCCCTTTAAATGGTATAAAGGCTGAAATGCCATTGTATAAGATATTTTGTTTTTGTGTGAACCTGTATCTGAATTATAAATCATTTTATGACTGAATAGTATATTGTACATTGTCCAACCCCACTCATACTGTGTTCATTTTACTTGTGCAGCTCTTCAAAATAAAGAAATTGCCTTAAATTGATATTTTAAAATTCTGCAGATAAACTAAATAGTGAAATAAAATTATTTCCTTGATATTTGTTTATATTTGTGTATTGAAAACATTTTTGATTGACATTTAGACTCCTATCAGATTTTCTATATTTAAAAAGAAAAATTGTCTTTTTTTTATTTGGGCTAGTTAAATAAATTTTTGGGCTACCAAAATCTGAAGAGTACCTGCCCGAAGGGCTACCAGAGATTTTGAAATTTTGCGAGCCCTGATGACTGTCCACAAACCAACAGCAGAGAGCTTCTGTTTTTTACCTGTTGATTAAAACAGCTTTTCCCAATGAATCAGGGTAATTAGGATGCTTTAGAACAGCTTGGACTATTTGGAATGGTATAGAACTTTGGTTCCCCTTCAGTCGAATCACTTCGACGTTACATGGGATCTCGCCTGAGAGACCGATCATCTCTGAGCCTTATATAAAAAGGCCAATTGCAAATTCGCGAGTGGACGTGTGCGTCGGCCACTCCCCCGTACATACGGGTATATAAGATGGCGGCGCGCATCACTCAAACAGACTTTCGCTTTCAGAGCCTTCATGCTCAAGCCTTCCCTTCTCCAGAAGAAGAATCTTCAAAGAGAAAGACTTCACGTTCCTGCTGCTGTTCTTCTCTGCTGGCGTGCGCCGATCGAATAAGAGACAAAGCTTTACTGAAAGAGTGAATTTCTCGGCGCCGCCAGTGGGGTCCCGCGGGCGGCCGTTTTCACGGCCATAAAAGCCTCCTGCGTTCCAGCGAGCAAGCCCCATTGAGTGCACAGTGGTGCCGCGGTTTCCTCCCTGGGCAGACCGGGACTAAAAGAGCAATTTCTCACGGCTGTGTAAAGACGTTCTTTTCAGAATGGCTTTCCGGCCGTGCGCTTCTGGGTGTGGCAGTTTCCTCACCTCACTGGACGGACATGAAAGCTGCTTCACATGTCTGGGCATCGAACATGCTGAGGCAGCTTTCACGGATGGTTCATGCATTCATTGCGAAAGCATGACCATGGGAATGCTGAGGACTCGCCGCTCGCTCGCGGGCAGGCCCCCCTTCGCGCCCCACGGCCTGCGGAATTTTTCCGCCGCTGTGGCAAGGCACGAGGGGGAATTTCGAGTCACGGTGCCGAACGTTCCGCCGGCTCCAAAAGCCCTGCGGTCTTCCGCCCGCCAGCATACCCCCGTCGAGATGCCAAAGCAGTACGCCTCCCCGCCAGCCGGGCTGGGCGTCTCCTTTGGCGCTCCTCAGGAGGAAGAGATGTCAGGGGGTGAGGACGCTCTTCCGGCGGCGCGGCGCCCCTCCGCGGTTGCTGCCCCGTCGGAGGCAGACTCCGAGCTCTCGGCTATGCTCCTCCGAGCCGCCAGGGGGATCGGCCTGGAGGTTACTCCATCGGCCTCGGCCGATCCTTCTCGGCTGAGCGACTGGTTCCTGGGGACGGCTCCGGCGGCATCGCCTCGCCCTCCCCCGGTGCCATTCTTCCCGGAGGTGCACGAGGAGCTGGTTAAGACCTGGCGGGCGCCCTTTTCATCTCGCCCGCTGCCCAGCTCCTCTCCCCTCGCCACCCTTGATGGCGGGGCGGCCAGGGGGTATGCGTCGGTTCCCCAGGTCGAGCGCGCTATGGCGGTGCAACTCTGCCCGCGTGGCGCTGCCACCTGGCGGGGCCGGCCGCGTCTCCCGTCCAAGGCGTGTGAGCGCTCGTCCGCCCTTGCGGGCCGCGTTTTTCACGCTGCGGGCCAGGCCGCCTCGGCCCTGCATGCGATGGCGACCCTGCAGGTCTACCAGGCCAAGGGGTTGAAACAGCTGCACGAGGGTGGTCCTGACCAAGGTACGATGCAGGAACTCCGCGCTGCCACCGACTTCGCCCTTCGTGCGACGAAGGTCGCGGCGCGGGCCCTTGGTCAGGTGATGTCCACGGCTGTGGTCCAGGAGCGACACCTATGGCTCTCTCTGGCCCAGATGGCAGATGCCGACAAAGCACGCTTTCTCGACGCTCCCATCTCCCAGAGGGGCCTATTCGGCGACTCTGTCGAGGACTTCGCCCAACAGTTCTCGGCAGCCCAGAGACAGACGGAGGCGCTTCACATCCTGCCCCGCCGCGATGCTTCCATCCCGCCGCCGGAGGCACCGCCTCCGCCTGCACGTCGCCGAGGGCGCCCCCCTGCGGCCGCAACATCTACGGCTCGCCCCCCTGCGGAGGCCCACGACGCCAGGTCGGCGAGAAGGGCCCGCAAGCGCAGATCCAGCCGCAGGAGAGTGGCGCCGCCCGCGGCACAGGGACCGGCCCAAAACACTCGCAAGAAAACTGCGAAACGTCCCTGACGCGGGCCTCCAGAGGTGATTGAGACTGCTCCTTAGGGGATGCTAACATCTACGCTCCCCGCTCCCGGTGGAGGGCCGGGAGCCACTGTGTGCTTCAATGCTGCCGTCGGCCAACGGTCGACGGTACCCACATTTTCTCAAAAAGAGCAAATTTCTCACCTCTGGCTTCGGCCTCGAGTTTCCTTCCTGAGCAGCACTTACACTCCTCGGAACCAGACTCGCGGCTGGTCTTCGCCAGCGCGGGATCCAGGGAAGAAGGTAAGCACTGCTTAGTGCACTTAGACACTTCCCCAGGACGCTCATCCTTCTGGGTTCTGTCCCCTTCCCTGTCTCCCCTTAGGCTGCCCCACCACGGTCACGTCGGTCAACGTTCCCTTGATACCACTACGCTGGTTGATACGGACTGTACGGCCCGGCCCCAGGCGTCCGCCCAGACTCAGAGGTACCCCTTACATTCTTATTCGGGCAGGCGTGCCTCTGTTCTGCCTGCGGAGGTCGCGTTCCTACTGGCGAAGGACGCGATCCAGCCTGTCCCTCCCCCGGGACGAGGTCGGGATCTCTCAGTCCCGACTTCACGTGTCCACTTAAGTGTGGTGGGTTAATATCCGCCCTGGATGGAGCTCTGTCCCGATCCCTTCTCAGGCTGTCGGCACACTCGCTCACGACGAAGCACATACAGGTATGTTTCCGTCTCCAGGGCTGGGTTGCAGCCATCTGCCTGAAGGGCACCCGCTGTCGCGTCTCGATTTCCCCCCGACACACACCCCCTCGGCGGTCTGCTCCGGGGGTCGAGCTCTTCAGCGTGAGGTGCTTCCATTTGGCCAGTCCCCCTCCTTCCTGCCTTTTTTAGACCGTGATACAACTATCACTCAGTACCGAGCTCCCTTGACTAGGCAGGCTTGCGCACTGAGATGAGGTCTATTTTGCTGGCTTTCCACAGAGATACACGACTGCAGTAATGCTTCCCTTCCTGCAGGAGAGTTGAGCGCAGGCTGTCCCCTCGACTCTCCAAGTATATGCCGCTGCTTCGCCGCGTATCACATGCAGTAGATGGAGCTAAGTAGGCAAGCATTCACTGACCGTGAGGTTTCGCAGAGGTGCCCAGAACGCACCCCTCACCCTCTTGGGGCCTTCCCGTCGCCTTCAGAGCTGCGGGACGCTCCAATTGAGCCATTGGCCTCAGTCGAGCTAGTATTCCTGTCATTAAGACAGCGCTCCTGACCGCCCTGGCTCCCGTCAAGAGGGCAGGAGACCTACAAGTTTTCTCTGTCAAGTAGCACCTCATACCCTCTGGGACCCCCCCGTCGCCTTTCAGGGCCGCGGGTTGCTCCTTTGGAGCCATGGGCCTCAGTCGAGCTAAAATTCCTGTCATTTAGACAGCACTCCTGACTCCCCTGGCTTCCTTTAAGAGGGTAGAATACTGACAGCCTCAGGAAAGACGCACCTCATACCTCTTGGATCTCCCCGCCGCCTTTCAGGGCCGCGGGTCGCTCTTTGGAGCCACGGGCCTCAGTCGAGCTAGAATTCCTGTCATTTAGACAGCGCTCCTGACTGCCCTGGCTTCCATTAAGAGGGTAGGATATCGACAAGCTGAGGTTCCTTAGAGGTGCTTAAAGCTGAGGTTCCTCAGAGGTGCTTAGAACGCACCTCATACCTCTTGGACCTCCCCGTCGCCTTTCAGGGCCGCGGTCGCTCCATTGGAGCCACTGGCCTCAGTCGAGCTAAAATTCCTGTCATTAAGACAGCGCTCCTGACTGCCCTGGCTCCCATCAAGAGGGCCTACAAGCTTCTCTGCCAGCAAAGTGTGTCGAGAAATTCGGCCCGGCGTCTTCCACGTTACCGTCGAGACCCCGGCCCGGTGCCCAAGGTTCCCACCACGCCTTTCCGCGATCAGGTGGTGAACCTGCAAGCTCTGCCCTGGAGGAGGCAGACCCAGCCTTGCGATGTTGTGTCGTTAAATATGTGAAACTTGAATCACTCAGCACTTCAGCCGCACCAAGCAGCTTCATCTGCCTCGGGATTCAGCAGAAAGGGAATGCTCCCCGAACTGAGGTTGGCTAAATGGGTGGTAGATGCCTTCTCCCTGTTATACTCAGGGACAGCTATGATCCTTGGGTCACGGCACCTCACCAGCAGATGTAAAAACTTATCACAAAAAATTGTCACAAACCTCAAGTTCTCTTTTCTACTATTAATTCTGTTTTAAATCCTTCTGTGCAATCAATTCTAGAGTCCTCTGTTTCTCTCTGCAATAATTTTGGAAAGTTTTTTGTTGAGAAAACTACAACATTAAGATCGCAGTTGTCTAGCTCTCCCTACATTTTGCATGATGTACCGTTATGCTCTTCTACCTGGTTTGAGTTTGAGCCTATCGATTTGATTTCATGTAATGAAATTGTTAGTCATCTAAAACCAACTATTTGTCCTCAGGATATTATCCCTCCTCGGTTCCTTAAACAAATCTTGGATATAGTTGGTCCTGGTTTGTTGTTAGTTATCAACAAATGCTTGTCTACTGGTTCTTTCCCTAATGGTCTCAAATGTGCTGTAGTGACGCCATATCTTAAAAAATCAAACCTGGATCCTTCTTCTCTTTCCAATTTTCGTCCTATTTCTAATTTACCCTTTATTTCAAAAATTCTTGAGAAAGTAGTGTTGACTCAACTACAATCTTATTTGACTGTAAATTCTGTTCATGAGATGTTTCAATCTGGTTTTAAGGCTTTACACAGCACTGAATCTGCCCTTTTGAGAGTCTCTAGTGACATTTTTTACAGAAACTGATTCTGGTAAATCTATGGCCTTAGTTTTATTAGATCTGAGTGCTGCTTTTGATTTGGTTGATCATGAGGTCCTGTTGACACGCTTAGAGACATCTGTGGGCCTTCGTGGCACAGTTTTAAAGTGTTTTAGTTCTTATTTGACCAACAGATGTTTTAGTGTTAGAATTGGTCAACAGACCTCTTCTAGAATGCCTCTTAATTGTGGAGTTCCACAGGGATCAATTCTTGGGCCGGTATTGTTCACCTTGTATATGCTCCCCCTGGCTTCCATTTTTAATAAACATAAAGTATCTTTTCACTTATACGCTGACGACACCCAGATCTATTTTCCTTTAAAGCATAATGATATAAATGGCTTACAACCAATGTTGGCCTGCTTAGATGAACTAAAGCATTGGCTCTCAAGCAATTTTCTAAATTTAAACGAAAATAAAACTGAAATAATTCTATTTGGGGACAAAGAAAATTCTGTTTTAGATGTTGATCGTGGTTGTCTGGCCCCTTATGAAACTCAGTGTGCTAGAAACTTGGGTGTTCTGTTTGATCAAAACCTGAAGTTTGATAATCAGATCAGTGCTGTAGTAAAATCTTGCTTTTTCCATCTTCGTCTACTTTCTAAAGTAAAACCTTTCTTATCACAGAGTAATTTTCAGACAGTGATCCATGCTTTTGTAACAACTCGATTAGATTATTGTAATTCTCTCTATTATGGTGTTTCTCAGTCCTCTCTTTCTCGTTTACAGCTAGTGCAAAATGCTGCTGCTAGACTGCTCTCTGGCACCCGTAGGTATGAGTCAGTAACTCCTATTTTAGTCTCACTGCACTGGCTACCCATTAAATATAGAATTGATTTTAAAATTCTATTATTTGTTTATAAAGCCCTTAATAATCTTGCCCCTCAGTACCTTACGGATCTGCTCCGTCCATACACCCCTTCTAGAACTCTGAGATCCAGTGATCTTGGCTTACTTGTGGTACCTAGATCTAGACTCAAAAAACGCGGAGATCGAGCTTTTGCAACTGCTGGTCCGAAACTTTGGAACAGTCTACCACTCCATGTTAGATTAGCTCCCTCTATCGCTGCTTTCAAGTCTGCTCTGAAGACATATCTTTTCTCTCTGGCCTTTAATACTCCGTGACCTCAATGACATCGTTGTTTTATTACTCTTTTATTTTGATACCTTGGTGTGTGTTAATTTTATGTTCGCGAGTTTATTAGTCTACAATGTTCAGCACTTTGGTCAACTCTGGTTGTTTTTAAATGTGCTTTATAAATAAATATTGTATTGTATATTGTAAAAACCAGAAGCTGCGGGCTGGGCGACACCCTACCTTCGCTTGGTTCTACAACCTTGCGCAGAGGCCGTTCTCCCGTGTCCTAATATGAGGACTCACAGGTGAGCGGGAAGACCGGCTGGTGTCGGTTTGCGGCGCCATTCCCACGTGGATCCGTGCGCTATTTCCCAGAATGTTCCCTCCGGCGAACCCTGGGTCCTCCTGCCCCGCAGTCAGGGCTAGACGCGGAGTAGTCCTGCACTGTGATCCTGCCTGGGTCTCCTTCGCCCCGCAGGTTGTGGCTTAGTTTTTATTATTCCAGCGGAGGAGACCGCTGTTTCCCTCGTGTATCCCTAAAAACCTTTATGGATATATTGAATTATTCTCATTTCCACATGTAAAGATTTCATGTGCTCCGCCCCCCCCAACCCATGCTTCAGTACAACTGGCATCCCTGGAAGGGCCCCCTTATTGGGCCTCGGGGCGTTGGGAAGGTTACGTTACACTTCGCCTGCCGGCACGTATACTTGTCAGCACGTGAAGTTGTTGCGTAACGCGGCGTCAGGGTCGTGGCCTTTTCCATAGGGCTAGTTCCCATGTAACGTCGAAGTGATTCGACTGAAGGGGAACGTCTAGGTTACGAAGGTAACCCACGTTCCCTGAAGGAGGGAACGGAGACGTTACATTCCCCTGCCACGCCCCTGGCGTCGCGCTGACGCCGGCTTGACGGCTCTTCAGCGAAAACCTGTTTGAGTGATGCGCGCCGCCATCTTATATACCCGTATGTACGGGGGAGTGGCCGACGCGCACGTCCACTCGCCAATTTGCAATTGGCCTTTTTATATAAGGCTCAGAGATGATCGGTCTCTCAGGCGAGATCCCATGTAACGTCTCCGTTCCCTCCTTCAGGGAACGTGGGTTACCTTCGTAACCTAGACGATTTTCCCATAGACTGTGACAGTTTGCAAAGGGTATGAATAATTTTGGACATGCCACTTTTTATTCAAATGTAAATAAAAGCTGAAAAATATTTTTTTCCACAATGATGCCTCTTTTACATCGTCTTATTATCTTTTGGGCGAAGCCTGTGTCATTTCCGGTCCAAAAAAAAAAAAAAAAACTTGCTGGTTGAATAAAAGTAACTTTAAGTCAGAATTTGCCAGGGGTATGAATAATTTTGGGCTTGACTGTACGTGTGCTATCTGAATTTGTGGGAAGATTTGCATAACACCACCCAAATGTATATGCAAAGAAAGAAGGCCAAACTTTTATTTAAATCATATTAAAATAAACTTTTATTTTAGCATCGAACTCAAGGATGCAACGCGTCTTGTTGAAAAAAAATGAAAATGAAGGTTCTTTATTGGCAATGATGGTTCCATGGCTCCATGAAAAACCTTGAACATCCATGGAACTTTTCAAATGCAGAAAAGGTTCTTTATAGTCAAAAAAGTTTCTTTAGATTTTTAAAATGTTCTTCAAAATGGTTCTTTTAGGAACTATTAACTGAAAGGTTCTTTTGGGAACCAAAAGTGGTTCTTCTATGGTATCACTGCAAAAACACCCTTTTGGAACCTTTATTTTTAAGTGTGTAACAGCAGAAAATTGATTCAGTGTCCATAAACTAGCAAGAAAAATGTACACTAGAGAGGATAATTTAGCAAAAATTATATTTAATATATATTTACTCATATAATTGCTCTTTTTATTATAATTAATAATGTAAAGATATAACATTATTGTAAAACATGGTATAATACTTGTATACAAATCAATTGTTACTTTTAATCTCAACAGGGTTCCTGTGTAGTTTAGCTTAGTTTAGAAAAATGAGAAAAAATTGCATACTTAATCAGCTTGTTATTTATTCCAGAATAATTCTCACTCCAGGCTGAACTCAAAATTTGGCAGCCCTGTTTGAAGTAAGTTGAAGTTTTAGGTTTTCTGAACAACATTTACATAGGTAATGTTGATTTTTGCTCCAACCACTCCAACCAGCGGGTAAATAAGATAAAAAAAAAAAAAACTTCCAATAGACTGATAGACTGATGATACACAGGGTAACTTTTTGAGAAATGTTGCCATCAATAGACAACCAGGTGAGACACAGGGCCTGTGATGAATCTAAATTTTCCAGATAAAAACGTGTTACCCATTCTCAATGGGAAAGTGCCCAAGCAACATTGCTCAAAAAAGTTGCCTGGCAAAATTTCTCCAAAAATTGCCCCGTGTATCTTCAAACTAACATTTGAATTTACGGTATGTTTAACTAATGTGGGTAATGTGAATTAATCAGCAATCGTAGGATTTATTCATGCTTTTTTATGCCAGGTTGGAGTAATACACCGATTTTCTAAATTAGCCCCCCCCCCCCCCCCCCATCTATAAAACTCTAGCTCCGTCACTGCCGCCACCAGCATGTCGTGTAGACGCTGTGTGTTTCCTTGTGTAACCGGCCCGTTTCAGCCGCTGTTACTCCCCTCTGCATTGTGTATAAGAAAAACCAGGACACTTGCCACTTCGATTCACTGGAGCAGGTTTATTAACAGTCACGGCCAACATAGACTGGCCACTGTCTGTGGATTAACATCAATAAAGTTGATAAATCACTTGTGGGCATCTCATAACAGCACATTCCTCTCACCAGCGTATGCAATACGAACTCTGATGTATAACAATTGAGCAATATGATCATTAACACTGAAACATACTATTAACACAATAAAAGAATATAAAAGACAATGAAAAGGTAAAAAGAGAGAAATACCTGTGGATTAACATCAATAAAGTTGATAAATCACTTGTGGGCATCTCATAACAGCACATTCCTGTATAATATAACACCTGTTAGCTGACTAAAAACCATGCTAACACATATGCACATACAGCCCAAATTTCGCAAATTTCATCTGGAGCAATTGTAGGAATGGTGTCAGAACCAGCTGACACTAAATCTTGGTAAGACTGAATCAGCTGCACAGCTCTTGCTTGAGATGTCTCTTCCCACCAGTCATGTGCACTGAAACAAGCATTGACGGTGTCACTGTCAGAAGGTAAAGCGATACAGGGCTGGAGACAGATCTGTAGGTTCTGTGCTCCTTGACGAAAGACATCCCGAACTCCATCTCCATCAACCTCCTTGGCCTCTACAAGCAAATCATGATAACGCTCCTTCATTAGCCTGCTGCTCACAGTTTTAACAAAAGGGTCTCTACTCAGAGCATCGGCAACCACGTTTTTCGTCCCTGCTATATGCTTCAGCTCAAAGGTGTAAGCTGCCAGTTTGGACATCCAACGCTGCTCACAAGCGTCGAGTTTTGCCTTGGACATAATGTACGGATTGTTGTCTGTCTAGACAGTAAATGTTTGACCTTTCAACCAATGGCTAAATTTCTCGCACACGCTCCATTTAAGTGCCAGAAACTCGAACTTATGAACCGGATAGTTTCTTTGTGAATTGTTTAGAGTCTTGCTTGCAAACGCGATTGGACGAGCTCACTCTTTGCCTGCCGGCACTTGAGATAACACAGCTCTGAGTCCATCAAGTGAAGCGTCAATTGCCAGAATCAAAGGTTGAGTAAAGTCAGGATGTGCCAAAATCACACTTTGTAGCAGACTTTCCTTAAGGCTACATAAGGCATGATCGCATTCCTTTGTCCAATCTTTGGGCTTGAGCTTCCTGTAAGTTCCTGCTTTAATATCTCCCTTGATCCCTCTATTTCTTCTCTGCCCAGCTGTGAGAGCAAAGAGTGGCTTTGCCAAAGAAGAACATCCAGGTATGAAATGTTGGTAATAAAGTATCATCCTGAAGACGGATTTAATCCTCTTAACTAATGGGGTACATCTATCGTCTTCCATCAAATCAAACTTCGACAGCTTCAAGATAACCTCTACTTTAGCAGGATCTACAGAAACTCCATCCCAATCTATGATATGACCCAAGAATTTTACAGAGGTTCTCATTAGATGACATTTCTTAGGGCTCAACTTGAGGTTGTACTGCCTCAGACGACTGAACACAACTTCTAGCCTCTCCAAGGCTTCCTGCTCACTAGGAGCAAAAACCAGCAGATCGTCAAGATAGCACAACAAACTGTTGAAGTTCAAGTCTCCAAAGATGCTTACCATCATTCGCATAAAGGATGCTGGGCTGTTGCATATCCCTTGCGGCATTATACTCGATTATACTCATGCAGCCCAACAGGAGTCGTAAATGCTGTATACTTCCTATGCTCTTCGGCCATAGGGATGTTATAAAACCCAGACGTTAGGTCCATGGTGCTGAAGAGTGTTTCTGCCCAGAGCAGCCAAGCAATCAGACTGGTGAGGAAGTGGTTGTGCATCCGTTATCGTTCTCGCATTCAACCATCTGAAATCTGTGCATATTCTAAGACTTCCATCCTTTGTTCACACTAGGACTAACGGGGAAGCATATTCACTTACAGACTTCCTGATTATCCCTTGTTCTTCCATCTGGGACAAAACCTGCCTCAGCTTTTGGTAGTGTGCGGGCGGTACTCTACAATAAGGGAGTCTGAATGGATGCTCATCCATTAGCCGGATGCGGTGAACGAAGCCCTTTACTTCTCCACAGTCTAAAGCATGCTTAGAAAACACATCATTATATCTCTCCAACAACTGGACTAACTTCTCTCTTGTTTCATGGCTGACAGAACAAGACTGGATGTCAAGATCAGCGAGACCGACTGTTTCCAATCGCTGTTTGGAATCAGCTGATGAATTAGATAAACATTGACTTCCACCATTCCCAAACACCTCAGCTTGACTCAGCCCTTGGAAAAGTTCAAAATCCTCCATGGCGACACATGGGAATACGTCTGCCAGTTTTCGATTCCTTTTGAGGGTGACTGGTTTGTTAGAGAAATTGGTGACTTTCATGGGAACCCAGAGATCACCCCATAATGACGTAACGACTCGCCCAACCATGATGTCTCGTGAGGCACACCTTGAAGTCGTTGGTTCCACTGCAACTGTGCTCCCTGGTGACATGGGGACATTTTTTGGCAGCTTTCCCCAGACAAGGTGCTCCTGTCTTGGTAAGAGGGTGACACACTGCTGTAGCTTGATTGTTCCTACCTTGTCTGGCAGCTCTGAGCCCTTCCACCGGCACGTGTTGGCCATAACATCTAGGAACTGCTCACATCCTGTCATTGATTCCACTGTCTGATTAGAAACAAGTCGCCAATAATCACTGATGCCTTTCATTCGATGTGCAAGGAATTTGATCACATTTGTACCAATGATTAGATCATCTCGCTGACCGGGTACAACAAGAACAGGCACTATGCAGCTCTCTCCGTAAATTTTCAATTCAACCTCATACATACATGTTGGCCTTGTAGCTTTACCTCCACATCCTACTAAGATGACTTCCTGTTGAAGAGGTGTGGGTGCTGGCAATACATTCTCACTTAACATCCTCTTCTCTGCTTTGTCACTAAAGGTGCAGGCCATGGACCCTGTATCAAGCATTCCCTTCATTGAAAACACATTATTTACAGTGATTGGTGCATAGAATAATTCATCGAATGCCTCAACTGCCTGGACATTTTGTGCTATCACCTTGGTCCCAGTTGGCACCTGTGCACATGCATTCTCATAGAACTGATGAAGATCAACACTTTCTAGGGGTTCTTTACTTGTGCCCACGCAGCCCCCTTCCGAACGTGAGCCATCTAGTTTAAAGCTGATGAGCCCCTGAATGGTGTCGGGCCAGGTCTGGACCTGCCACTTGTACAGTCTCTCTTAGTATGCCCAGGCTGAAAGCACACAAAACACAGATGTTCTCGCCGACAATGTGTTACAGTGGAGTGATCGTGAGATCTGCACACTCTACAGAGCTTGCCTTGGGGGTGGTGAGATGGCATTTGAACATTTTGAGAGAGTGCACGATCAAGAAGACTAATCAGTGTTCTCATTCTATTGTCATCACTCTGTACAGTGTGAGCAGTGCTGACTCGACTACTCTCACCTGGCTCTATTGGAGAGCCAACATCTACCTCATCAACCTTGTGGGATGTCTGAACATAAGCGGTGACATGTTTGGTAGTAGGATGACATTTTGGCTTTGTCGACATCTGCTCTTTCAAATCTGTTTGATAACGGTCAAGTTGTTCTTGGATCTCCCGTGCGGTCCATTTTTCTGGAGCTTTGAAATGGAATACTGATGCTAGAGTGGAGTCAGGGCAGTACTTCACGAACATCATGGCTGCTTCTTGACATGGATCCTCCATTCGACTTCCAAGTCTCTTTAATGCTTCCTCCGCAAGATCCACTGCTTTATTCAACCGTACCCAGTACTCCACTAAGCCTTCTCCTGCTAATGGAACAGTGCCATAGAAGTTAGCCAAGGGCATGCAAGAATAATTTACAAAATGCTGTTTCAGAATATCCATGATGACCTTTGGGTTGTCAACTGGGTTTAAAGCTGAATTACAACGAAGAGTAACTCTGACGACATCTTTAGCTTTACCCATCAATCTGCATAACATCTCTTGATGTTGCTCTGCTAATGGTATTTCTTTCTTTCGCATATAGTATGTGTCCATTAGCTCCTCCCACTTATGGACTCCAAGCTTGTCTGACGAATCACCACGGTAGACAGGAGGCTCTTTTGCGTCAGACTGCATGACCAATCTCACTCCAGTCAGGTTAAGTGAAGGTACGTCTGAAAATGTCTTACTGGTACCTAACCCCTGTGTTTGTCCACCTCTATTCTCTCCTTCCTCATAACTAGTCTCCCTTTGAGATGCTAACATTGTCTATCCAACTTGTTGAGCGATATGTGCTATCAACCCTTGCCAGCTTGGATTGATTATGTCTCGGACAGCTAAAGGTAAAGTGTCAGCTGTTGGATTGGGAATATTATCGATTACTCGTGTGGAGCACAATACATGAGGCGTTCTGTTCAATCTACTCTCTCTTACAATTAGAGCGACTGGAGTTTCACCAAATATCTTGCCCCTACCAAGACCCAACCCAGTCATTGTTTCATCAACTTCATCTCCATTTAAACTAAATGCCATGTTTAATGTCGCACAAAATAGATTCAACAGAAAATAAGTGTTCAAATAGAATTAACACTATCAATAAGTATCAGTCAGAGAATAATAATCACTGAATGAGAAAATTCAGCAGTCAATAGCAAAAGTCCCAAATGTCTGTTTGTATTCTCACAGTTCTTCACTCACAAAACGATGAACCTTAAAGCAGCATCCCTCGGCAACCCGACTGACATAGATCCTGAAGCAAATCTTCATCCGGGTCACGGCACCAATGTAACCGGTCCGTTTCGGCCGCTGTTACTCCCCTCTGCGTTGTGTATAAGAAAAACCAGGACATTTGCCACTTCGATTCACTGGAGCAGGTTTATTAACAGTCACGCCCAACATAGACTGGCCACTGTCTGTGGATTAACATCAATAAAGTTGATAAATCGTTTGTGGGCATCTCATAACAGCACATTCCTCTCGCCAGCATATGCAATACGAACTGATGTATAACAATTGAGCAATATGATCATTAACACTGAAACATACTATTAACACAATAAAAGAATATAAAAGACAATGAAAAGGTAAAAAGAGAGAAATACCTGTGGATTAACATCAATAAAGTTGATAAATCACTTGTGGGCATCTCATAACAGCACATTCCTGTATAATATAACACCTGTTAGCTGACTAAAAACTCAGAACCATGCTAACACATATGCACATACAGCCCACCCGATATATCTTCAGATTATTAATCCATCTGCACGTAAAACATGCAAAAGAACACTGCATATAACATCAGTAATTCTTACAAGATTAAATCAAACCGATTTATATACTTTGCAAACTCTATTCATTCAGAAAATGAAGAGCTCCGAAAACGCTTACCTCTCGCCAGTGTATGCAATATGAACTAACGAGAAGCGTGAGCTCACATCAAAATGGAAGCGCCAGACGCAAATTTCAAAATAAAAGCCTCTAACCGGTATAAACATATTTCAGTCCTAAAATATAGAAATAAATCGGTAATACAATAATAAGGATTTTAGTGAAAAAGCAACAATGTATTACATTCGAATTGTACACAATATAACCCGTTACACTTGTGAAAACAAACTACTTTGTCTGGCCTTCCAAAACAGGACACAACCAGAAATCAGTGGTTAAGTTTTATTTACAACACTGTTCCAGAACAGTTCAACCCAAAAATTCTAGTGTGTGCAGCACATTTTACAGTGGACTGTTTCCTGAACCTGGGAGAATATGAGGCCAGCTGTACACAAAGGCCGTTTCTAAAAAGTGGGGCAATTCCAACTTTACAAGGACAGTCTGGTGCTTCTGACTGATAGGCTGTAAGTATGTTTTCATATTTAAAGGGATCACCCAAAAAAGAAAATTTGATGTTTATCTGCTTACCCCTAGGGCATCCAAGATGTAGGTGACTTTGTTTCTTGAGTAGAACACAAACAAAGATTTTTAACTCAAACTTTACATTTCCGTTCCACACTTGAAGTATTGAAGTATTCGACCAATCACAACACACTGGATAGCTGGCCAATCAGAGCACACTGTGCTTTGCTTTTCAGAATGAAGAGCTTTGTAAAAATCAACATGTTTCAGAAAGGCAGGGCAGAGGGGAGCAACAATAATGTACGGTATGTGGAAAATAATGTGTTTTTTTTTATCTTAAAAAGTATAAACACATTGCATTACACCAAATACACAAAATAATGTTCTTTTTTAGCAACGTCATATGGCCCCTTTAAGACTAAAATGTAAGTCCTAGTTCCTCTGAGATTCTGTTGTTGATTTACTATTAAAACCACAATGAGACAGATGGAATGATGCTCTGTTGTCTCTGAAATATGTGGGTAAAGCACGTTCAGGCTAGTCTAGTGTCTCTCTTGAGACTGCTGCTCTGACCCCTCTCTCACTCTTTTTACCTCACTGTCACAACTGACAGGCTTCTCCTCTCTCCAAGCAGCAAAACAGTGACACTGACTCTGTCCTGTCAATTATTTATGTCTAAGTGCCCAGCCTTGAGTCGTATGCCCTCTTCTCTCTCTGCACACTGTCTGGGCTTCAGTCTCTGAGAGACCCCTCTATTCCATTCAGCCTGCTGCACTTTGGCTGATAAAATTCAGTCTTTATTTTTGAGATGCTTTTACTTATGCAATAAGCCACAAGAGGCTGTTCTTATAGTGAATTTACCACAGGTGAAGGCTGGTCTTAGGCATGACCTGAAGCTGAGTTCCTAAAAATTATACTATTTTGATAGATGACTTTTTAAATGTATTTTAAATCAAGTAAAGTCAGCTGAGATGATGACTGTGAACAGTTTGCTTTGGCATGATGCTGCATCCATGTGTCAAGTCCAAGTAAATATGTCAGTGAGTAACTTTATTTGAGCATTTGAAAAAATAAGTTCACTGCTTAAATCTTTAATACATCATATACACCACCCTGCATCATGTTTGCTGAACGAAAACTTTTTTTTTTTTTTTAACTTATTTTGGGCTGCTGAATCCAAAAAAATAGTGTCTGTTGCCTGATGTGCATTTCATAGCATTTTTTCTTTCGGCAAACATTTGTAAGGTGAAGAAGTGTTTTCATCCCTTAATCACTGAAAAACCTGCCATAAATACATGATTTCTATCTTCCTCCAAACCAGGGTACAACTATTTGTTAAATTTGCATCAGAATTTCACATGTACGAATGATTCTGAAGACTATTTTAATTCTGATTTTGAATTATCACAGAAGAAATTGCAAAAATGACTCAGATGTGTTCTGCGATCTGTGGGTGTTTCACTAAAATTTTATGTATTCAATTTTTCAACTATCTCTCAACAGGCGAAACATCTTCTCTCAAGGCTCCCTCTTTGCCATCAACGCCCCTTCAAATTACATCTAGCTTGAATGGCAAAGCATACGCAGCAGCAGGTCAGGCGGTGGGTGCGTTGCTCCAAGCCTACCAGGCTGACCTGCTGAGGGATCTGGATAAAGGTCAGGGACTTTCTCCTGATGAGGTGGCAGAGTTGCATCATACCACAGATCTTGCTCTCCATGAAACCAAGCAGGCCGCTACCCACATGGGCAGGGCCATGGGAGGTATGGTGGCTACGGAGAGACATCTGTGGATAAACCTGGCCGACGTCGGGAAGAAAGAAAGGGGCTTTCTCCTCGACGTGCCGGTTTCGCCCTCTTAGATTTGCGGTGCCTCCGTCGAGACGGTGGTCGAGAAGTTTAGAGATGCAAGGACGCGCTCAGCCGCCTTTAAAACCTTCATTCCTCGAAGGTCCAGATCCGAACCTGAACAGACCAGGGGTCCTGGCCTGTCTCGTTCTGAGGAACACAGACGGACACAGAAGGCTAGTGTTGCAGCCGAAGGGAGGCAGACAGGACCTGAGGGAAGTGATTCAGACGAGACAACGGTCTCGGATGAATCAGAATAAGAAATAAGATCTTTTACTCCTTTTCTCGATCCTTCTGCCCCTCACTCGGTAATCCCCTGCATATTTTTGCATCAGCTGGGAAGCTGTCTGGACCTATGATGTTTTCGGCTGGTTTCTGAATTTTACTGATGGTCTGGAACTAGAACAGTCCTCTTTAGGGTACTGTCTTAATATAAATAAGTGCTTTAAAAAAAAAAGCGCTTATGGGTGAATACGATCTATTTTCTTAAATAAGGAACTTATTTAACTTAATACTTAATACTGTCTCAAGCCTGTCTGTTGTGTTTATGCTTTCAGAGAAAGTATGATGAGTCTGTGGCGGATGCTCCCCTCTGATCCTACAGAATACGGTCACGGCGGTGTTCGTCCCCTCCACGCCACAGGTTGTGCGGTAAACCACCCTTACAGCATATGTTAGACTCAGGACTTTTGTCCTCATCAAGGTAAGCTCCCTAAGCTTTCTTCTTAGGATTGCCCTTGGCATGTTTAACGCTGTCCCTTACAGGCCATTCAACCTTGTGAGAATCCCTTTTCTAGACCCTCTCTCTGTGGACTTCCAGAGCTGAGGGGTGAGTTTATCAGCTGAAGCTCTCTCCAGCACCTCATGCGTTCTTGTCTCCGTGGAGCAATTTCTCAGTTATCTAGGAAGTTTATGTCCTGTTAAGACAGGAACATAATTTTCCTTGGTGCTCTATCAATCCCCCTGATAACCTGAGGGCAGGGTCGGTTCGATCTAAGTAGTACCCCCCTTTCCGCGGAAAGGGTTCTATTCTGAGTACCGCTTTCGCTGACAAAGCCAGGTTTTCCTCCCGGTCATCTGGGTTAGAAGCCTGTCCTCCCTGTTCAGGTTGATTCTCATTCTTCAGGCCTCACGCACAAGCTTGGCTCTCCCTTTTCTGAGGAAAGGGTTCGTAATGAGCGCCCCCTTGGCTGGATGGGTGTTCCTCCCTGGCCTTCAGGGTTAGGAGTGTGTCCTCATGACTAACCAGGAGCTCTCTCTTCTCAGGGCCTTGTGGTGACGTTGGTAGCTCTCCTTTCTGCGGAAAGGGTCCTCTCAGAGCAACACCCTTTGGTGGGTTTTGGTATTCATCCCTGTCCTAAGGGCTCGGAACCTACCCTCTATATGCTAGAGACAGGACTTCTGACATAGAAGTCTCTTCGACAGCAGCAGCTCACCTTAATTCAAGGTTCTTCAGTAGCACCACTGTCGTATGGCAAGATTTCCCTTTTGTTGGGTAGAATCTGTCACCAGGCTTCCTGAGTCAAGCATGATTGCTCCCCTTTGAGAAGGGTCCTATTCAAGAGCACTGCTCCTGGCAGGAGAAGTAGGCTCCCCTTCTGAGGAAGGGTGAAATCTGAGCGCTGCCTCCTGGCAGGCGGGTTTTCCTCCCTTTATCAGGGTTAGGAGCCTGTCTGTGCCAGACTTCCGGGTCGAGTATAAGCTCCCCTTCAAGAGTCAAGAGTCAAGAATTTCTCCTTTTTCCAAAGGGAAGAAATAGTCACTACCTCTTCTCAGGCTTCCTGAATCGAGCACGATTGCTCCCCTTTGCGAAGGGTCCCATTTTAGAGCACGGCTCCTGGTGGGATGAGTATGCTCCCCTTCCTGAGAAAGGAACGAGACACAGCGTCCCCTACGCTTCCTACCATGCTTCGGATGAGAAGCTTCAGACGATGAAGCGGATGTGTGTTTACATCAGCGACTCTTTATACTGTGTCTGTGTCGCCCGGTAGTGACGCACCAGCAGCGACGTGCATGCCGTGGTGACGTCAT
Organism: Garra rufa; assembly: GCF_049309525.1. Taxonomy (NCBI): domain Eukaryota; kingdom Metazoa; phylum Chordata; class Actinopteri; order Cypriniformes; family Cyprinidae; genus Garra; species Garra rufa. The sequence continues at coordinate 25,119,462 of NC_133380.1, forward strand.
ACGCTGTCGCCGGCCATTTCATGTAGTTTTTCTATATGCATTCTTCAGACACGAGTCACGCTGCGGCATTTTCCCAAATAGCGACCCCTAGGGGACAAAGTGTCTCGTTCCCTTCTCAGGGAACCATGGTTACATACGTAACCTAGAGACGTTAACTAACATTATGAAACATTTGTGCTTTGAAGATAATTTTTAAAGTGTTTGGTATAGACTGGTCTAAAATCTTTGTAAATAAGAATAATTATAGAAATGTAGCATATACTTTACCAGACACGCTTTTTGTTGCTTTCACTTCTACTTATTGCTTATAACTATATCTTAACTGAAAGAAAGCGGCAGTCAGTTAATACTTTATACTTTAGTGTATGTTTTCAAAACTTAACGCATACTGTAACTAGTTGATGACTTGGCAATGGATGATTTTTTTCTCACACCTGTAAGAGTAGTAATGGCCTTGTCATGCTATTGTAAAGACAAAAGCATTTATGAGAACAGAGGACAGTGTTCTGGCTGGTACTCAAGCCTCTGACTCAGCATCTACAGGAAGATGCTCTTACATTATAATCTTTTAAACAAAGTGGAGAAACATTGTGCCTGAAAATGATCATTTTTTCACTACAGGAATATTTCATTTCACCCTTTTTTTTTCGTTCAACGGACATGCCACGGAGAAAAGTGCTGACATTGATTGAGGAAAAGTATTTGTGCCAAATATCTGATCCATTTTGGCACACTGTAAATCTTCCCCTTAAAAGCCATTATTCTGAAATATTTCCATCAGGGGCTTGCACCGGCCCATTACCTCCCGCCCTTTTTCAGGCAAAGTACATTCAGTTGAGTATAACGGCTCTCAGCCTCATAAAAACACCATAGGCTTGCATTAGAAATACAGACGTACACTGCTGGTGACCATCCGTCAATCAAAATGATCCATATATACACTGAAAACAATCATGTTTGTGTTACGCTTATGATCACATTACCTCTCCATAGTATTCATAACAAATGATCATGATGAAATCCAATGCATAATGTTGCTATGAAACTTGGTTTTGGACATAATTTAGCACAAACCTACATTATGACCTAAATAAACACAGAAACAAATTGATTACTAATTTCCAAATATTTTTCAAAATATCTCAGTTTGTGTTCCATATAGAAAGTCATTCAGGTTTGGAATGACATGAGGGTAAGTAAATAATAACAGAATTTTCATTTTCATCTTTGGGTGAACTCTTTCTTTAACCTTAAATCTAAAGTATTATGTTGTGTGTTTCATGCCAAAAACAGCGATCAAATACACTTCATCTAGAAAAAAAAGAACATTCCTCAGCTCAAACCGAGTGTAAAAACAGTGATTTTTATATGAAGTACAACCGTCTCACTTTCATCAAAGCCAAACCTACAACAGTTATTTGAACAGCTCTCATAAAAGCATTCATTTCATCACTGGACAGGATTCACAATATGTCACACTTGACGATTTGTCAAAGGTTAGAGAACATTGGGAGTTTGCGGGCAGGACGCGCCTGAAGGCGCAGCCTTTTCTCGTTGGGCTCGACCTTAACAAGGTGAGCAGAAAGCCTCCACACAGGTGCTTTACAGCCTCTGTGTCATTTCATCTGTCAGGCCACACAAGATCACAACACAATAAACTTGTCAACTTTCAAGAAATTACTGCAACCAAACTCATTCACTCTCACTCAGTGAAAGAGCGGGTGACATTGGGTCTTTTATAAGACCATGTGGAGGTCAGAGAATCTACTGCTTCTACGTGTAAAATTAAGGCTCCCGGTGGCTCCTGATTTATGGCTGGAGGGGCCCAAGGTTCTAGTTAAACTGCTGATTAAGGTGGCTTGAGAAAGACTGATTGAAACGTGTTATGATTACGCTCGCTACGCAATGTGTCATAATTCCTGTCCTCCAGAGTTACACTGACACATCCTAGAACAATTATTTACTGATTGCAATTAATTGCAAGGTAATGTGCTCTAAAACGATCAGTATTTTGTGAAAAGAAAGTTTAGCATATATTGGTACATTGAGATGCAGGTACTTTATAAGCTATACAGTCGTGGCCAAAAGTTTTGAGAATGACACAAATATTAGTTTTCACAAAGTTTGCTGCTAAACTGCTTTTAGATCTTTGTTTCAGTTGTTTCTGTGATGTACTGAAATATAATTACAAGCACTTCATACGTTTCAAAGGCTTTTATCGACAATTACATGACATTTATGCAAAGAGTCAGTATTTGCAGTGTTGGCCCTTCTTTTTCAGGACCTCTGCAATTCGACTGGGCATGCTCTCAATCAACTTCTGGGCCAAATCCTGACTGATAGTAACCCATTCTTTCATAATCACTTCTTGGAGTTTGTCAGAATTAGTGGGTTTTTGTTTGTCCACCCGCCTCTTGAGGTTTGACCACAAGTTCTCAATGGGATTAAGATCTGGGGAATTTCCAGGACATGGACCCACAATTTCAACGTTTTGGTCCCCGAGCCACTTAGTTATCACTTTTGCCTTATGGCACGGTGCTCCATCGTGCTTGAAAATGCATTGTTCTTCACCAAACTGTTGTTGGATTGTTGGAAGAAGTTGCTGTTGGAGGGTGTTTTGGTACCATTCTTTATTCATGGCTGTGTTTTTGGGCAAAATTGTGAGTGAGCCCACTCCCTTGGATGAGAAGCAACCCCACACATGAATGGTCTCAGGATGCTTTACTGTTGGCATGACACAGGACTGATGGTAGCACTCACCTTTTCTTCTCCGGACAAGCCTTTTTCCAGATGCCCCAAACAATCGGAAAGAGGCTTCATCGGAGAATATGACTTTGCTCCAGTCCTCAGCAGTCCATTCGCCATACTTTTTGCAGAAGATCAATCTGTCCCTGATGTTTTTTTTTTTTTGGAGAGAAGTGGCTTCTTAGCTGCCCTTCTTGACACCAGGCCATCTTCCAAAAGTCTTGGCCTCACTGTGCGTGCAGATGCGCTCACACCTGCCTGCTGCCATTCCTGAGCAAGCTCTGCACTGGTGGCACTCCGATCCCGCAGCTGAATACTCTTTAGGAGACGATCCTGGCGCTTGCTGGACTTTCTTGGACACCCTGAAGCCTTCTTAACAGTGCAGTGGAAAGTTTTTTTTTTTCGGGATTAAGTTAATTTTCATGGCAAAGAAGGACTATGCAATTCATCTGATCACTCTTCATAACATTCTGGAGTATATGCAAATTGCTATTATAAAAACTTAAGCAGCAACTTTTCCAATTTCCAATATTTATGTAATTCTCAAAACTTTTGGCCACGACTGTATATAAAATAGCGAAGACCAGAGTTTGTCCTACCTGATTTTATGATGAAAATGTACCTGTTGGGAACTGTTTTGCAAGATGCACTGAAGTTTCCAACAGAAATTAACACTAAAAGTATTAAAACAGTGAACACTTGTAATCGTTTTCATACACAGTTATGATTACAGCTTCATATGTTTCGCTTTTCAGATGAAACAAGCTTGATCAGTAGCTCAGCTGGCATGGAATTGGACTTAGAATGCAGAATCTATGGCTACAAATCCCATGAAAAACATGACTCATGATCAGTGTTGGTGGTAATACATTACAAGTAACGTGAGTTAAGTAATCAGATGACTTTTTTCAAGTAACTAGTAAAGTATTCAATTAACTATGTTAAATATTTCAAGATAAACATTTGTTCTTCTTTATCTATTATTTTTATTTTTTTCTATATATTTTTGTCTTTTTTCTGTTTTTATCTAATTTTATTTAAGAGTGTTGAACTTCCTTCTTCTGCATTTTATTGTAGAGATGTGAATTTACTTTCCCTTCAGCTTTTACATTTGCCAGAAACATAACTTTTTATATTAAAAACAAATTAGCAAGCCCTGCTCAGATTTAAAAAGTAACGCAAAAGTAATGTAACGCATTACTTTCAATAAAAAGTAACCAAGTAATGTAATAAGTCAAGTTTTTTAGGTAATGCATATTGTAATGCATTACTTTTAAAAGTAACTTTTCTCAACACTACTCACGATGAAAGAGCTGAAAGATGAGTGAGCGAAAAACAAGCTAAAACGGCATGCTTGAGATTGCGTTTTTACATCACATTTGCTTTTGTTTGTACTATCGGGTAGTTTTAGGTATAGTGCAGATGGTACATTATTTTAAAACGTCACAAATCATTAGAGTTATAGCGTCACTCGATGGACATTTCAAGTCTGAACTGCAGTGATATTTACAAAACCAATGTCACATAATAATGATAAAAGCTCATAGTTCTGGCTTTTTTTCACAATTGTAAGTTTTCAGAATTGTGAGACATAAACTCGCAAATGTGAGTTAGAAAAATCCAATTTTGAGGGTAAACAAAACTGATATGTTTTTAAAAACTGTTTAAGAATTGTGAGTTTATATCCCACAAGTCTGACTTAACTCACAGTTGCGTTATATAAACTCTCAATTCTGAGAAAAAAACGTCAGAATTGTGAGTTTATATCTTGACTTGATAACTCACAATTGCGAGTTTATATCACAACTCCAAGAAGAAAGTCAGAATCACATACAAAATCAACTTCACATAAAACATACTACATGTACATTCATCTGTTCCAGGGTTGACATTTCACATCGAATAGTCATGAAACATACATGGCGGCACGTATTTTGCATCTCGCGAAAAAGTTCCCATAGGTACATTTTTATCATGAGATCAGGTTAAGATTTTCACACTTTCTTTTCACACTTCTGCTCAACTTTTTTTCTTTTGTGTGTGTGTATAGGAAAACACTATAAAAAAAATAGTCACACCTCATGAGGTATACTGTCAAACTGAAACCATTAAACATTACACAGACTATTATAGGCAATTTATTGGCTGTTTATACAGCATAAATGTGACCTGGATCACAAAAAGTAGCACGGTTATATTTGCAGCAATAGCCAAAAATACACTCTATGGGTCAAAATCAATGATTTTTCAACATGTTTTCTAAATATATGTACATTTACATTTACATTTATTCATTTAGCAGACGCTTTTATCCAAAGCAACTTACAATTGGGGAATACAACAAGTGATTCATCCTAAAGAGGCAGATCGACATAGGAAGTGCTCAAAAATACCATATATCAGGCGTTGTTAGATGAGTACGGGCTAGAAAGGGAAGATCAGGAAAGAGAGGAGAACATTTTTTTTTTTTTGAGTCAAATAGTGTCGAAAAAGATGGGTTTTCAGCAGTCGCTTGAAGACAGTCTGCATTCCGAATAGGGGTGGGAAGATCATTCCACCAGGCAGGGACGTTGAAGGAGAATGTTTTGATTTCATGCCTCTCTGTGGTGGTACAATGAGGCGTCTTTCACTAGAGGATCTCAGACTTCTGGAGGGAGTGTAGATGCGTAGTAGTGAATGGAGGTAAGCAGGTGATGAGCCGGTGGCTGTCCTATAGGCCAGCATCAGTGTCTTGAATTTGATGCGAGCCGTAACCGGTAGCCAGTGCAGGGATATGAAGAGAGGTGTGACATGGGCCTTTTTGGGCTCATTTAAGACCAGCCGTGCTGCTGCATTCTGAATCATTTGTAGAGGCCTGATTGTACATGCTGGAAGACCGGCTAAAAGAGCATTGCAGTAGTCCAGCCTGGAGATGACCAGGGCCTGGACGAGGAGTTGTGCAGCATGCTCTGTTAGGAAGGACCTGATCTTTCTGATGTTGTGCAATGCAAACCTGCAGGATCGAGCAGTTTTAGCTATGTGGTCTTTAAAAGTCAATTGGTCATCAAAGATTACACCAAGATTTCTGGCTGAAGTCGATGGGGTAATTGTTGATGAACCTAACTGGATGGAGAAGTCATGTTGTAAAGTTGGAGTGGCGAGAAAGACAAGGAGCTCAGTCTTAGCTAGATTGAGCTGAAGATGGTGTTCCTTCATCCATGCAGAGATATCCGCCAGGCAGCCTGAGATCCTTGCAGCTACTGATGGATCATCTGGTTTGAAAGAAAGATAGAGTTGTGTGTCATCAGCATAGCAATGGTAGGAGAAGCCATGTGCCTGTATGATGGGGCCCAGAGATGTGGTATATATGGAGAAGAGGAGGGGTCCAAGAACTGATCCCTGAGGAACCCCAGTGACCAGTTGATGAGTTTTAGATACCTCCCCTCCCTAGGCCAGCCTGAAAGACCTACCAGAGAGATAGGATTTGAACCAGCGAAGTGAAGTCCCTGTGATGCCCAACGATGAGAGGGTAGACAGGAGGATCTGGTGATTCACCGTGTCAAAAGCTGCAGATAGGTCCAGCAAGATGAGTACTGATGATTTGGAATCAGCTTTTGCAGTCCGCAAGGCTTCAGTGACAGACAGTAGTGCCGTCTCAGTTGAATGGCCACTCCTGAACCCTGACTGGTTAGCATCCAATAGATTGGAACGAGCTGTTTTCAACCAGCTATCTTTATTTCTCTCACAGAACAATGTTTTTGCTATGAATGGAAGGAGAGAGACAGGTCTGTAGTTGTCTATGAGTGAAGTGTTAAGTGTAGGTTTTTTGAGCAGTGGGGTTACCCGGGCATGCTTAAATGTAGTGGGGAAAGTGCCTGTGAGAAGAGATGAGTTGATGATGTGTGTGAGCGCTGGTAGGATTGTAGGGGAGATTGCTTGGATAAGGTGTGAGGGGATGGGATCTAAAGGACATGTCGTCGGATGGCTGGAGAGGAGAAGTTTGGTTACTTCTGCCTCAGAATGTGGATGGAAGGAGAAGAGGGGAGTTTCAGCCGTGGGTGTGGTCAGTTTTAGTTCCTGTGTGTGTGGAGCTGAGAACTTATTACTGATAGATGTAGTTTTGTCTGTGAAGAATGTGGCAAAATCATCAGCTGTTATAGAAGTGGTGGGAGGTGGTGGAGGGGGACAGAGCAGTTAATTAAAAGTTTTGAAAAGGTTGCGTGTGTCCGGAGTATTGTTGATCTTGTTGTGGAAGTATGAAGATTTGGCAGTATGGACTTGGGTAAAGAAAGATGAAAGCAGAGACTGATACATACTCAAGTCAGATGGATCCTTAGATTTGTGCCATTTTCTCTCGGCTGCCCTAAGTTTGGACCGATGCTCACGAAGAACATCGGATAACCAAGGGTTCGAAGGAGCAGCCCGTGCTGGCCTGGAGGAGAGAGGGCATATATCATCTAGACAAGAAGTAAGAGTGGAGCATAACGTGTCGGTTGCTGCATTAGTATCCAGGGATGTGAAGTGGGTAGGAGAGGGAAGAGAGGAGGATACTGAGGAAGAAAGGTGGGAGGGTGAGAGAGAGCGTAGGTTTCGTCTAAAAGTAACAGGTAAGGGGGTTGGGGGTGCACAAGTAGCAAGATGTAGGTTAAGTGTAATGAAGAAGTGGTCAGAGAAGTGTAGGGGTTTGACCACAATGTTGTCTGAAATACAATTTCGTGTGTAAATGAGATCAAGTTGGTTGAAATATATGTAACAAGCAGGACTCGACGACAGCGTATAAGATCCAATTGCAGGCTTTATTAGGCAGATCGTGGTCAAGACAGGCAAGGTTGAACAACAGCAAACAATTATATCCGTGACAATACAAAGGCGTAATCCAGAAATTCAGGCGAGGGTCAAAATCCCAGTGGGCAGTCCAAAGTTACAAATAAAACAAATCTATGAATCAAGGCTAGACTATGACTGTGACTGTGACTGTGACTATGACTATGACTATGACTAACAAACAAAACAAAACATGGCAATGGCAAGAAAACAATGAAACAAGGCAATGGAAAACAAGGAAATGCTTCGTAGAGTCCGCAACAGCAAAACAATAGTTCGCAGAGCCTGTTTGATTTAGGCCCTGCTTATATGGCCACCAAACAGGAAGTAACCAACGAGGCAGCAGAGGGAGCAGCAACAGTGAGTGTGGGCAAGGGCTCCCTCTGCTGGCGTGGCGTTACCCCCCCCCCCCCCCCCCAAACAATAACAGTCCAGGAGGGTGGGGGAACAGGGTGGGACAGTGGGCCAGGTCCATGCAGGGGAACAGGTTCAGAGTCAGGGCCTGGACCTTGGAGCAGAGGCAGACAGTGGAGCACTGGAGGACCTGGGCCATGGAGCAGTGGCAGACAGTGGAGCAATGGAGGTCCTGGGCCGTGGAGCAATGGCAGACAGTGGAGCAATGGAGGTCCTGGGCCGTGGAGCAATGGCAGACAGTGGAGCAATGGAGGTCCTGGGCCGTGGAGCAATGGCAGACAGTGGAGCAATGGAGGTCCTGGGCCGTGGAACAATAGCTGATAGTGAGGCAATGGAGGACCTGGGCTGTGGAACAGTGGCAGACAGTGGAAACTTGGAGGACCTGGACCTTGGAGTGATGGCAGACGGTGAAGCTCTGGAGGAGCTGGGCCATGAAGCAATAGCAGACCTGGATCATGAAGCAGAGGTGGGTCTGGACCATGAAGCAGGTCCAGTCTCCCATGAGGCAGACTGTGGAGTAGTGGAAGCCATGGCGGGGCCAGCAGAGCAGGAAGCCTAGGCGGTGCAGGCAACGCAGGAAGCCATGGCGGAGCTGGCAGAGCAGAAAGCCTTGGCGTTGCAGGCAGAGCAGGAAGCCATGGCGGAGCAGGAAGCCTTGGCGTTGCAGGCAGAGCAGGAAGCCATGGCGGAGCAGGCAGAGCAGGAAGCCTTGGCGGTGCAGGTAGAGCAGGGAGCCATGGCGGAGCAGGTAGAGCAGGGATCCTTGGCGGTGAAGGCACGTCAACAGACTCATGGACAGATGAGGCCTCTGGAGCAGACTCGTGGACATACTCATAGACAGGCGAGGCCTCTGGAGCAGACTCGTGAACAGACTCATGGACAGATGAGGCCTCTGGAACACAGTGTGCAGCCCATACACTTACCAATCACAGGTAGTGCAGAATACCATCACAGGTAGTGCAGTGGTTAATGGGGTGCCCACCGGGCTAGAAGGTGTGAGGCTGGGAAGTGTCAGTTCTGCGTGGCTTGCTTGGCTTGGGAGCTTTGGCTCTGCGTGGCTTGCTTGGCTTGGGAGCGTCGGCTCTGTGTGGCTTGCTTGGCTTGGGAGCGTAGGTGTCATTGGTATGCCTGCAGCCTGCACTGACATTAGAGGAGGATCCATTACACTGGTAATCATAACATTACGTAGCTCTGGCAGATCAGACGAGACATGGCGTGGCTCTGACAGATTAGACGAGACATGCCGTGGTTCTGGCAGATCAGACAAGACATGGCTTGGCTCTGGCAGGTCAGACGAGACATGACTTGGCCCGGAACACTCGGGCGAGATGTGACTTGGCTCTGGAATAGCAACAGCAACTTGGCTTGGCTCATGAAGATCTGCTTTAACTTGGCTTGGCTTATGAAGATCAACTGTGGCTTGGCTTGGCTCAGGGACAACAGCAGCAACTTGACTTGGCTCATGAAGATCTGCTGTAACTTGGCTTGGCTCATGGAAATCAGCTGTGGTTTGGCTTAACATAGACAACCCAGCTGTAACTTGACTTGATTCAGGAACAACAGTTGCAACTTGGCTTGACTCATGGGGCACAGCTGTGACTTGGCTTGACTCGTAGGGCACAGCTGTGACTTGGCTTGACTCATGGAGGACAGCTGTATCTTGGCTTGACTCATGGAGGACAGCTGTATCTTGGCTTGATTCATGGAGGACAACAGCTGTATCTTGGCTTGATTCATGAAGAACAACAGCTGTATCTTGGCTTGACTCATGGAGAACAACAGCTTTATCTTGGCTTGACTCATGGAGAACAACAGCTGTATCTTGGCTTGACTCATGGAGGACAGCTGTATCTTGTCTTGGCACAGAAAGTGTAGCCCTGACTTGACTTGACACTGGAGGATCAGGCATCGCTTGGCTTGATGTCGGAGGAGCGGTTGTGACTTGACTTGGCTTTGAGTGAGCAGCTGTGACTTGATTTGGCTTTGAGGGAACAGCTGTGACTTGACTTGGCTTTGAGGGAACAGCTGTGACTTGACTTGACTTTGAGGGAACAGCTGTGACTTGGCTTGACTCATGGGGCACAGCTGTGACTTGGCTTGACTCGTAGGGCACAGCTGTGACTTGGCTTGACTCGTAGGGCACAGCTGTGACTTGGCTTGACTCGTAGGGCACAGCTGTGACTTGGCTTGACTCATGGAGGACAGCTGTATCTTGGCTTGACTCATGGAGGACAGCTGTATCTTGGCTTGATTCATGAAGAACAACAGCTGTATCTTGGCTTGACTCATGGAGAACAACAGCTGTATCTTGGCTTGACTCATGGAGGACAGCTGTATCTTGTCTTGGCACAGAAAGTGTAGCCCTGACTTGACACCGAAGGATCAGGCATCACTTGGCTTGATGTCGGAGGAGCGGTTGTGACTTGACTTGGCTTTGAGTGAGCAGCTGTGACTTGACTTGGCTTTGAGTGAGCTTGCTGTGACTTGACTTGGCTTTGAGGGAACAGCTGTGACTTGACTTGGCTTTGAGGGAACAGCTGTGACTTGGCTTGACTCATGGGGCACAGCTGTGACTTGGCTTGATTCGTAGGGCACAGCTGTGACTTGGCTTGAATTATGGAGGACAGCTGTATCTTGGCTTGACTCATGGAGGACAACAGCTGTATCTTGGCTTGATTCATGAAGAACAACAGCTGTATCTTGGCTTGACTCATGGAGAACAATAGCTGTATCTTGGCTTGACTCATGGAGGACAGCTGTATCTTGGCTTGACTCATGGAGGACAGCTGTATCTTGTCTTGGCACAGAAAGTGTAGCCCTGACTTGACTTGACACCGGAGGATCAGGCATTGCTTGGCTTGATGTCGGAGGAGCGGTTGTGACTTGACTTGGCTTTGAGTGAGCAGCTGTGACTTGAGTTGGCTTTGAGGGAACAGCTGTGACTTGACTTGGCTTTGAGGGAACAGCTGTGACTTGACTTGGCTTTGAGGGAACAGCTGCGACTTGACTTGGCTTAGCTGCAACAGCTGCGACATGGCTTGACTTTGCTGGAGCAGTTGCGGCTTGATGTGATTCAAGAGGTGCTGCTGTGTCTTGACGTGACTCTGAAAGTGCTGCTGTATCTTGCTTGGATTTTGGAAGTGTTGGTGTGTCTTGACTTGACTTAGGGTGTGAAACTTTGTCTTTACTTGCCTCAGAATGTAAAGCTGTGTCTTGGCTTGACTCAGGATGTGAAGCTGTGTCTTGACCTGACTCAGGAGGTGAAGTTGTGTCTTGACTTGACTCAGGAAGTGAAACTATGTCTTGACTTGATTCAGGAAGTGCTGCTTGACTTGTCTTGACTTGACTTTGCAGGAACAGTAGCTGTGATGGGACTTGACTTGACAGGAACAGCAGCTGCAACGTGATTTGACTTGACAGGAACAGCAGCTGTAATGTGACTTGACTTGGCAGAAACATTAGCTGTGACGGGACTTGACTTGGCAGGAACAGCAGCTGTAACATAACTTGACTTGGCTGACGTGACTTTAGGGAGACCAGCTGCTCGAGCCGATAGCAGCGGTGGGTCCTCAACGCTAGACACCAACCACCTTGAAACAGAGCTGACATGATGAAGTGCAGATGTGGTGGCCATTTTATGCAGTGGCTCTGGAAGGGCGGTCATCTTGTGTAGTGGCTCTGGAAGGGCGGCCATCTTGTGAACAGACTCTGGAACGGCAGCCATCTTGTGAACAGGCTTTGGCATGGCATGAGCAGGCCCTGGAGTGGCAGGCATGGCGTGAGCAGGCCCTGGAGCGGCAGGCATGGCGTGAGGAGGCTTTGGCTTGACAGACATGATGAGAGTAGGTTGTGGTTTGGTAGATGTGACGTAAGCAGGCTTTGAAGCAGTAGACATGATGTGAGCAGGCTGTAGCTTGGTAGACGTGAAGGGAGCAGGGTGATGAGTGAGGGGTACTGTGGGATTGTGGGGCTCCTCATCCACAACCCCCACAGTAAAATGTGAACCAGCCAGGAACAGAGCAAAGTCTATATACTCCTTAAGGGTTGCAGGACCCTTGCTGTTGGGCATTAATTCGTTTAAACTGTCCCTGAGTCCATTTAGGGCAACATCATTAAAACCAACTAAATGGCACAGTCCACAAAATTCCTCAACATATTCTTCAATAGGCCGATTACCTTGGCGGAGGCAGAAGAGACGTGATGCTGAGTCCATGGTTTGATCTGCGTTCCAAAAGCTGCTGGATCTTTGGGAGGTGAAGTATTCTGTAACACAGGACTCGACGACAGCGTATAAGATCCAATTGCAAGCTTTATTAGGCAGATCGTGGTCAAGACAGGCAAGGTCGAACAAACAATTATATCCGTGACGAGACAAAGGCGTAATCCAGAAATACAGGCGATGGTCAAAATCCAAGTGGGCAGTCCAAAGTAACAAATAAAACAAAACTATGAATCAAGGCTAGGCTAGACTATGACTATGACTGTGACTATGACTATGACTATGACTATGACTAACAAACAAAACAAAACATGGCAATGGCAAGAAAACAATTAAACAAGGCAATGGAAAACAAGGAAACGCTTGGTAGAATCCGCAACAGTAAAACAATACTTCGCAGAGCCTGTTTGGTTTAGGCCCTGCTTATATGGCCACCAAACAGGAAGTAACCAACGAGGCAGCAGAGGGAGCAGCAACAGTCAGTGTGGGCAATGGCTCCCTCTGCTGGCGTGGCGTTACAATATATCAAAACGTAATTTTTGATTAGTAATATGCATTGCTAAGAACTTCATTTGGACAACTTTAAACAATTCCAGTCGAGGAAGAAGGGCCTTATCTAGCAAAACGTTTATATACTTTTTAACCTCAAATGCTGATCTTGTCTAGGTCTGCATGTACTCCGTGTATTCCAGTTCAAGACAGTTAGGGTCAAAAAACTCCTATCTAGTTCGACCCAAAATCATCCTTCATCGCTGCATAAGTACTGACTCAGTGTTTACAAAGTGAACGTGCAAAAACCCTTTACAAAAAAAAGGTAAAACAGCAATGTAGGATGATTTTGATATTGGAGAAGAAAATGAGATGGGATGAACCGGAATACAGAGAGTGGTTGCAGAGCTAGACAAGACAAGCATATGAGGTTAAAAAGTATATGAATTGTAATTTTTTTTAAGAATATAATCGATCTTTCACTAGACAAGACCCTTCTTCCTCGGCTAGGATCATTTAGAGTCATTTGAATCTGCATTTAAACTGCATTTTGGAAGTTCAAACTTGGGGGCACCACAGAGGTCCACTATATAGACAGAAAAAATAATAATAATTTCTTTACAACTGAAGAAAGAAAGACATGGACATTTTGGATGACAAGGGGGTGAGTAAATTATCTGTACATTTTTGTTCTGGAAGTTTCTCCTTTAAAGGCTTTTTTATTGGTATTTAATTTTTTTTGCACACTCAGATTCCAAATTTTCAAATAGTTGTATCTCAAACAAACCATACATCAATGGAAAGTCAATGGAAAACTTCAGTCTTTAAAAGAAATTGAAATAAAAATAATTAAAGCGAATATGATGCATGTACTAATTCATGAAACAGAAACAAAAAAAGTTGTAGGCCTAAGCTTTCACACAAAATGCAACAGAAAGTGCTGTTCTCTATCAGCCACTGATACAATAAAGCCAATGCTTTAAAATGTTTACCGTTCATTAAAGCCTGCCAATGTGCACGTACATAAATGTGTTTCCAAATTTTCTTACTGCACCATAAAGCTTTTATTTCCTCATATTCCCTTTGCCCTCCATCTGTCTCTATTAATATAAATATTTCCTATAATAAGTCCAGACTCGTCAAGAGTTGAGAACAAAACATTGGCTTTCGTGCAGAGAAAATTGCTGATGTATCAGCATGCAGGCTTACGTTCAAGCATCAGGGCGGGATGCATCACACTGTTCTGTTCACAGCTTAGCCTCAAATACCCATTTCTCATCAGCCCAGGTGAATGCGCTCTAATCTCCGATCAGCTCAGTGGTATTACGGCATTAAAGGGATAGTTCACCCAAAAATGAAAATTTGATGTTTATCTGCTTACCCCCAGGGCATCCAAGATGTAGGTGACTTTGTTTCCTCAGCAGAACACAAACGAAGATTTTTAACAAAAACCAGTGCAGTCTGCCAGCCAAATAATAGAGGTGGATGGGCACCAAACCTTAAAGTAAACAAAAACATGCACAGACAAATCCAAATTACACCCTGCAGCTCGTGACGATACATTGATGTCTTAAGACATGAAACGATCGGTTTTTGTGAGAAACTGAACAGTATTTATATAATTTTTTACCTTTGATACACAGCCACGTCCATCTGTCCTGAGCACGAGCTTTGCATCCGGCTTGTGACATGTGTATGCGCTCTGGCGTAGTATACGCAAACGCCGTAAGGGGAAATCGGTTAAAAGTCCCGGATGAGTTTGCGCAAGCAAATGTAATCTTTTAGCTTTAAATCGGTTTGAACAATCAGGATAAGCGCAAGTAATTACCATTTTGAATAGCCGCTATACCCACAGTCTGTGTGCACTGTGTAAACAATGAGTGTCATATACACGCGACAGATAGCTTCCGGCGTTTGCATATACTACGTCAGAGCGCGTTCACATGTAACGAGCCGAAAGCTAAACTCGTGCTCAGGAGAGATGGGCGTGGCTGTGTATCAAAGGTAAAAAATGATATAAATACTGTTCAGTTTCTCACAAAAAACAATCGTTTCGTGTCTTAGGACATCAGTGTATCGTCACGAGCCGCAGGGTGTAATTTGGATTTGTCTGTGTTTGTTTTTCTTTCCTCTAAAGATTTGGTAACCATTGACTGCCATTATTTGACTGACATAACTGTTTCGAAATTTCAATGGTTTGCTGTAAGGGGACAATTAATCATGCAAGTTTATTGAGATCGCCCCCAGCAGCAAACCACTCAACCAGCATCTATGGTTTTTACATGATTTCAGATCAGTTTTATCAATTTGTAGACATTTTAACGAGACATTTGTATAATTAAAAGGATGAGTAGTAGTTAATAGTCTCTTACTGGCCTCTATATACAAGCTCTCCATAAAACAACAAAAACAAGCCCTGCAAATTAATATTAAATATTTTAAAAACAACTTCTTATACAGACACTTCAAATTTTTTTATTTTATGGTATTTTTATTTTTATTGCATTTAATGTATTATACTTATACAATAAATAATAAACCATTTGCAATGGGAACAGTGAATTATTTTCCAAAGCAATTGGTTCAATTGGTTCAAAGCTTCGAAAAGACTGGTTTCTCCCATCGCTAGGGAAAGTCAAGTGAGAGGAGGCAATGCCTCCATCATGATATGATTGGATATGATGGGTTATGTTCAGCTGTGATTGGTGCATGCAATAAATTCCGCCTCTTGTGTTTGTGCGGGTTCCGCATTCGTGAATCAGTGTGAATAAGCTATATAATAGCGTTAATGGGAAGACTAATTGAAAAAGGTAAGTAAACAAGTCCCACTTAGATATAACCACTTTGTTACATCAAAATATGACTTAAAATGGCACGGAAACATGATCTGTGGGAGTTTTTAGAGAGTGATCAGCTTTTAAAGCAAATCTCTGTGTCTGTGACCAATGTTTACTGAGCTTTGATGACTGATGATCCGAAAAATTCAAAAATAGTTACAAGTTAACTATTAAAAAAAGAATAGCTGAATATAAGTTCACAAATAAAATATATTGTTTAAATTGTTACTGCCTTAAGTTATTATTTTGGAATACATTTAAAATGCTTCAAAACACTAACTTGATGAGATTCATACTTGGCTTAAATAAATCGAATATTGATTACATTGTTAATGTAAAAATATTTCTGTCATGACAACTCTCGGCAAAAAGGTTTAGCATGGTAATGGATATGACAATGTTAATGTATTTGCTCTTGGCAGAATAGATCTGCTACACTGCTGCTGTTGGTCATTGCTGTAGTTGTAAATTATTGCTGCTGCTGCTGCTGCAAGCAAGTACAGAACTTGCTACTGCCAAAGCATATGCAATATGGTGCTTTGAGTATTTAAGACATACTGCTGCTGCACAAATAGGATAAAATAACTCGTAGCACATCTATACAGGTGGAGCTGGGGAAGGTGGAGGGTTTCAGAGGAACTCTGAAAGTGTGCCTCAAAATGCCCAAGTGAATGCTTCCAGCCATTTAAATAGCTGCAAGCTGCAAGCTCATTAGTTTTGTATGCAACATGAACCAATCAGCTTGTGCTAAGTCGTATAACTCTGTGATATCATCAGTTACGTTAACAACCTGTCAGCCTGCATCATCTAGAGTTTCATGGCAGAACTAGGTATATAATAGAATCCATCCATCCATGCATTCATCTAAATTTGTGCACCTTCTATAAAGGCAATTTCTCATTCTTTTGAGCAAATTCCCACTGCTTTGGTACGTTCATATTCTATGTACAATTTTTCGCTGTTAATCAGTTGCTTATGTCATGTTCTTTTCTTTTGAATAGTTTTTCCTTTCAAAATAATGGGTCGAAAGGGTGCAACTAAATGGAAGAAAAAACAACCATGTCCTCAATCATCCAAATGTTTTGTAGACAGAACTGCTTTGTAATCCAACAATGTGCACTGTACTTTAATACACTCAGAAAAAAAGGTACAAAAGGTGTCACTGGGGCAGTTAATCAAAATATATCAGAACGTACAATTTAGGTATTAATGTGTACCCTTTAGGGGTAAATAAGTTACAAAAGTGTACCTTTTAAAAAGGTACTGCCCCACTGACAGCTTTTGTACCTTTTTTCTAACAGTGTACTGTATATTTACTGTAATAGAAGGTCCGCTAAAACGTCACTCTCTCCTGAATGTGTGTACAACAGTTAGCAAAAGCTAGAGATTACGGTTTATAAAGTTGTAAATATGGATTTTTTTTCATATACAATTGCATTGCTTCTTTTCAGAAGGCCTTTAATAACCCCCTGGAGCTGTGTGGAGTACTTTTTATGATGAATGGATGCACTTTATTTTGCTTCAAAATCTCAACACCCATTCACTGTCATTATAAAGCTTGGAAGAGCCAGGACTTTTTTTAATATAACTCTAATTGTATTTGTCTAAAAGAAAAAACTTAATCATCAAAACCGTAACGTTTTACTGTGAAGCTGTTAAAGGTAAAGTGTTTATAAACTATTGAAAATCCTAAGAATACTATTGAACTACATGCACTTACTTTGTGTAAGTATTGAGTGAATCTCCTGTAATAAATTAACTTTAATGACATGTAGTATGTTTAAAACAGACACTGCAAAAGTGTTGTAAAGTCTATGGCCTCTCCATGTAAATCAATTCATTCAGTACCAGATTACCCAAAGTAAACTGCGCATTATAGGCCTATTTGCTGATGTTACAGCACAGAGAAATCCCCTTTTTACACAGGTTAACCTAAAACCACCAGTGCTTCTGTTCTCCATTACACCGTTCACTTTTCTCTCCACTTTTGTCAAAAGAAATTTGCTGGTGCAATATGTTGGCAATAAATATCGCCTTCCTCCAAAAGCACAGGCTCACCTCAATAAACGTATTGCCCCAGTCAAGTGTAAATCATCTCTTATCCCTTTGCTGATACCTGATCTTTCAGCCTTCGGTCTTGAAACGTCTTTCAGAAAGATTGCAGATAGGATGTCCTCAGCATTCCTGGTCTAAGGAAGAGCTGTAACGGATGGCATCTGAGATTAAATTTATAGTGAAGGATAGAGCTTGTCTTGTTACCCTGTTTAATGGAAAACAATGAGTCTTCTAGTGGAGTCTCTAGGCTGACACATTGACCTGGATAGACCATTACGTATTTTATTATCCCGAGAGCAGCTTCTTCTTCTTCTTTTGGTGTCTTATGAATGAGCACTACGATCCAAGACAGACAAGACAAATAAAAAAGACCTGCAACACCTTCCAGACAATAATAGCCTACAGATTCAAGACAAGATATTAGTGATTTGTTTCAGTTTATCGTATTGGTTGATATTAGATATTTAATTTCCTTCTCATTTTTTATATTTAGATTACCTCTGCTATTATCCAATGCTCACACAATCTTTTAAAATCCAAATAATTTGATAACATTGTTAGTTGTACTGTAATCTTTTTCATACTGCACATTATAATTATGTGATGCATAACTGAACTTGTAGCATTTAAAATGACTTATTTTAGTTTAGTGTTATTGAGGATAGCTTCAGATATGGCAGCTTGTTTCTACAAAATAAATAAATAAATAAATAAATAAAAGTAGTTGTGACTTTTTTCTTGCAATTCTGAATTTATACCTCACAATTCTGACTTTTTTTCTCTTAACTCTGAGAAGCAAAGTCCAAATTATGAGATATTCAGTAAACACAACTGAGAGTAAGACTTTTAAAGATAAAAAGTCACTATTAACTATTACCTTTTTCATATTGTTTGGCACTCACACACATTCAAAAAAGAAAAAAAAAAAGAAAAAAGAAAAGAAATAAAATAAAATAAAATAAGAAAAAAAAGTGTGCTATGTAAAAATAGAAATAGATAGATATAAAAATAGATGTAAATTCTGAATTTGATAATTCAAACTCAAAATTATGAGCTCTTAACTTGCAATTGTGGAATATAAATTCGCATTTAGGAAATTATTAATTGATTATTAATTAATTAATTACTTAACAAAAGGTAATTGTGACTTTTTTCTTGCAATTCTGAGCTTATATATAAAACACTACATCAGAATTAAAAGATGTAAACACAATTATGCAGTGGAAACAAATTCTTATTATACCAGAATTACTAGTTTTTAACTTGCAATTGTGAGATACAAATTTATTTTGAAAAAAAAAAAAAAAC